>NC_037591.1:272361-535655 GCF_003073045.1 Pomacea canaliculata | reverse complement strand
GAAGAAGGCAAAAAAAAGGAAGTTAAAGACAAGGAGAACGGCAAAAAAGAAGTAGAGAAATGTGAGAAGAAGGCGAGAAACTAGGAAGTAGAGGCATGAAGGGAAAGATGAGAAAACAGAAGACAGGGAAAAAGGAAGTAGATAGAAAAGGGGACGAGAAGAGGCAAAAATAGGAAGCTAGCAGACTAGAGTGGAACGACAGCGCATTAAAAAAGGAAGTTGAAGAAACAGAAGAAGGCAAAAAAAAGGAAGTTAAAGACAAGGAGAACGGCAAAAAAGAAGTAGAGAAATGTGAGAAGAAGGCGAGAAACTAGGAAGTAGAGAACAGGGAGAAGGCGAAAAAACGGAAGTGAAAGAAAGAGGAGACGCAAAAAGGAGTAGAAGAAAGGAGAGAAAAGGCGAAAATCGAAGCAGAAGAAAAGTGAAAGAAGGCGGGAAAAAGGAAGTTGAAAGAAAAACAGAAGAAGGCGACAAGGAAGTAGAAGAAAAAGGGAAGAAGCAAAAAAGGAAGTAGAAGAAACAGGGAAGAAGGCGAACTAGAAAGTAGTAAGACATGGGAAGAGGCGAAAAAGAAGCAAAGAAAAGGAAGTTAAAGAAACAGGAAGAAAGGCAAAGAAGAAGTTGAAGAAAAGAAGGCGAAAAGCGGAAGTTTAAGAAAGGAAAGAAGCGAATAAAATAAGTAGAAGATACAGGGAAGAAGGCGAAAAAAGAGCAGAACAAAAGTGAGAAGGCGAAAAAGGAATTTGAAGAACAAGAAGTAGAGCGAAGAAAGAAGTTGAAGAGAAACAGAATTTAAGAATTAAAGAATATGAGAAATGGAAAACTTGGCATGTAAGAGAATTTGTGAAATTGACAATTTAATTAATCGCCTGACATGCGAGATTTCGCAAATGTCGGCCAGATCTCGCAAATTTTGGCCGAATCTCTCGAGACCCACTAGCCTCGCAAGCAAATTCCGAAGTAGAGAATAAGGAAGGAGCAAAAAGGAAATGAAGAAAACAGAAGAGGGAAAAAAGGAAGTGAGAAAGGAAGAACAAAAAGGAATAGAAGAAAAGAAGAAGGCAAAAAAAGAAGTTAAGGAAGTAGAAAAGGGAAGAACGAAAAAAGAAGTAGAAGAACAGGAAGAACGAATTAGAAAGTAGAAAGAAACATGAAGAAGGCGAAAAGACAAAAAGCTTAAGTAAGAACAGGAGAAAGGCCAAAGAAGAATTGAAGAAAACAGAAGCGAAAAAGGAAGTTTAAAACAGGGTTAGGAGTAGAAGAAACAGGAAGAAGGCGAAAAGGAAGCAGAACCAAAGTGAAGAAGCGAAAAAGGAATTTGAGAACAGGGAGTAGTGCGAAGAAGAAGTTAAGAAAACAGAATTTGAGAAAAGAATATGGAGTATGAAATTTGACAATTTAAGAAAGAATTAGAATTAAAGCATATGAAATATTTGATTAATTTATCGACAATTAAGAATTTATGAATAAAGAATTGCAGCAATGACAATGATGACAATTTAAGAATTTGAACAAGTTTAAGAATTGACATTTTAAGATATATGACAATTAAGAATATGACAATTTAAGAATGACAATAAGAATATGGATTTGGGAATTTGACCAATTAAAGAATTAGAATTTGAGGATTTTTATGGAAATTTGAGAAAATTGAGAATTAGGAATTTCGAATCGACTTTTTTCAAACATTTCCTCCTTTTCAATTCCATCTGCCTACTTTTCATCAAATTTTTCCATTTCATCATTTTTATTCCATTTTCACATTTTTCACCATTTCCTCCTTTTCATCATTCTCCCTATTTTCATCCATTTTCCGCATTGTTTAACTTTTGTCTGTCCATCCCTTTTCATTTTTAATCATTTTGCCAACATTGTCCTCCTTTTCATCAATTATCCCTATTTTTCATATTTGTTTCCCATTTCATCATTTTAATTATGTCATCAATTTTTTCACCCATTCTCATTTTTCTTCCTTCGCGAGGTGCAGAATTTCGCAATTCAACCTGATTCGAAAATTTTGGCGAGATCTCACGAACCCACGAACCGCCGATTAATCGCAAAATTCCCCGAAATTCTCGAAAAAAAATTCGTTCTCCGCGAGAAGCCGCAGAGACTATCGCGTACTTGCGAGATTGTGCAAAATTCGACGATCTCGCAAATTTTGGGCGACACTTCTCACTACCTCCGACTATCGAAAGTTCGCCGACAGTAGAAAAACGGAAGGAGCAAGAAAGAAGCATGAAGCAAACAGGCAAGAGAAGAAAAGGAAAAGCAAAAGGACAGTAGAAAGAGAAACGAAGAAAGCAACGGTAGAGAAAGGAGAAGGCAAAGGATACAGAAGGGAAGAGTTAAAGAAACAGAAGAACGAAAAGGAAAGCAAAGGAAAAGTAGAAGAGGTGAAGGCAGGAAGGAAGCAAAAAGGAATCAACAGAAGTGGCTAGAGAAGTAGTAAGAACATGGAAGAAGGCGAAAAGAAGCAAAAGTTGAAGAAGAAAAGAAGTTAAAACAGGATGAAAGGCGAAGAAGAAGGAAAAAACAGAGAATTAAAGAAATATGAAAAGGGAACTTGGCAATTAGAGAAACAGGATTAAGAAGTTAAGAAAAAATTAAGTAGAAGAAACGGACCAAATTTAAGATATACAAATTTAAGAATAGAGAAGGAATTGACAATTTAAAAGAACAGAAAAAATCACTTTTAGAATTTTGATAATAGAATTAACCGCAATTGACAATTTAAAGAATTAAGAATTTAGAAATTTGGAATAATGCAGTAAGAAAATTTAAGAAGATTGTGAGAATTTAAAATTAAAGAATAGGATATTTAGGCAATTAGAAGAATTGTAAATGACATTTAAAGAATTATGATTTAAAGAAGTTTGAGAATATCGACAATTTAAGAATTGTGACATTAAGAATAGACAATTTAACACATAGACAACTTTAAAGAACATTTAAAGAAATGAAGAAACTTTGGGAATTTGACCATTTAAGAATTTAAGAATTTGAGATTTTAAGGAATTGAGAAATTTGGGAGAAAATTCGAAGAAGCTTTTTCATTGAAAGTTGAAGAAAACGAGATGTCGGAATCTCATTTACCAAGATAAAGAATATGAGAATATGGGAACTTAAGCAATCTTTTCTAGAGAATTGCTAGTGCAAAATTGAATTAGGAAAGAAGTGACAATAAGAAAGGGAAGAAGGCAAAAAAAGGAAGTTAAGAGACATTAGAAGAAAAGGGAAGAAGGCAAAAAAAGGAAAAAGTAGAACTAATATAAGAAGCGCAGAAGAAAAGGAAGTTACAAAGAAGGAATTGAAGAAAAAGAATATGAGAATATGAATTACAATTTAAGAACTATCGACAATTAGAATATAGAATTTTGGAATTTGACAATTTTAAGAAATTTAAAATTGAGAATATTGAATATTAGAATTTAAGATTTTGACAATTAAGAAATTAAATGTGAATTTGGAATTATGGGATATGAGAATTTGACATTTTAAGAATTTGAGAGATTTAAGAATTAAAGAATATGAGAATATGGAATTAGCAATTAGAGAAACTGACAATTAAGAATTTATGCATTAAGAATTGAGAATATGACATTTAGAATTGAATATTCAGATATGAAACCAATTTAAGATTGACATTTACAAATGACCAATTAAGAATTTACAATTAAGAATAGTGAGATTTGGAATTGACAATTAAGAATTTAAGAATTTAGATTTAGGGAATTTGAGAAATTTGAGATTCGGATTTTCGATACATTTTTCCTCATCATCTTCTTCCTACTTTTTCAATTATTCCATTTATCATTTTTATTCCAAATTTTCCCCATTTTTCCTTCCTTTTTTCATTCTCCCCATTTCATTCCATTTTCCCAATTTTTAATCTTTTCTTCATCCCTTTTTTTCATTCCTTGAATCATTTTGCCAACATTTCCTTCCTTTTTCTCATTTGTCCCATTCATTATTTTGTTTCATTATTCATAACATTTTTTATTCATTTCTCATCCTCGAAAAAAAAAATTTCGTGTCTCGGCGAGAGCCCGCATTTTTTCATTTTTTCTTCCTTCGCGAGTACTTGGCGAGATTTCGCAAATGTCGACCGACATCTCGCAATTTGGCGACATGCTCTCGAGACCCACGAGACTCGCGACTAATCGCGAATTTCGCGAAGTAGCAACAAGATTAAAGGACGCAAGAAAGGAAGATGAATGAAAAATAGAAGGGGAAAAAAGTAGAAGAAAGGGGAAGAAGGCGAAAAAAGGGGAAGTAGAAGAAAGGGGGAAGAAGGCAAAAAAAAAGTTGAAGGAAAAAGAAGAAGGCGACAAAGAGGGAAAAGGAAGAAGTGAAAAAGGAAGTAGTAAGACAGGGAAGAAGCGAACTAGAAAGTAGAAAGAACACTGGAAGAAGGCGAAAAAGGAAGCAGAAGAAAAGGAAGTTAAAGAACAGGGAGAAAGGCAAAGAAGGAAGTTGAAGAAAACAGAAGGCGAAAAGGGAAGTTTAAGAACAGGGAAGAAGGCGAAAAAATAAGTAGAAGAACAGGGAAGAAGGCGAAAAAGGAAGCAGAACAAAAGTGAAGAAGGCGAAAAAGGAATTTGAAGAACAGGGAAGTAGGCGAAGAAGGAAGTTGAAGAAAACAGAATTTAAGAATTAAAGAATATGAGAATATGGGAACTTGGCAATTAGAGAATTTGTGAATTTGACAATTTAAGAATTTAAGAATTTAAGAATTAAGAATTTGAGAATATGGGAATTTGACAATTTAAGAATATGACAATTTAAGAATATGAGAATTTGGGAATTTGACAATTTAAGAATTTAAAAATTTGAGAATTTTGATAATTTAGGAATTTAAGAATTTGACAATTTAAGAATTTAAGAATGTGAGAATTTGGGAATATGGGAGTATGAGAATTTGACAATTTAAGAATTTGAGAATTTAAGAATTAAAGAATATGAGAATATGGGAATTAGGCAATTAGAGAATTTGGTAATGACAATTTAAGAATTTATGATTTAAAGAATTTGAGAATATGACAATTTAAGAATTTGACAATTTAAGAATATGACAATTTAAGAATTTGACAATTTAAGAATATGACAATTTAAGAATTTGACAATTTAAGAATATGAGAATTTGGGAATTTGACAATTTAAGAATTTAAGAATTTGAGATTTTAGGAATTTGAGAATTTGAGAATTTCGGAATTTCGATCACTTTTTTCAACTTTATTCCTCCTTTTTTTCATCATTCTTTGCCCTACTTTATTCAAATTTTTCCATTTTCATCATTTTTTTATTCCATTTTTCATCATTTTTCCACCATTTTTCCTCCTTTTTCATCATTCTCCCTTATTTTCATCATTTTTTCCCATTTTTTAATTTTTTTCTTGTTTCCATCCCTTTTTTTTTCTTTGAATCATTTTGCCAACATTCTTCCTTCCTTTTCATCATTATCCCTATTTTTCATTATTTTGTTTCCATTTTCATCATTTTTTTATTCATTTTTCATCTTTTTTTTTTTTCATTTTTTCTTCCTTCGCCATTTTTCTTCGAGATTCGAAAAATTTTCGAAGATTTCCGATTTTTTCGCGAGAAGTTGGCGAGAGCAAATGTCGACCGATTCGCAATTTTGGGCGACATCTCTCGAGACCCACGAGACCTCCGGATCTATCGCAAAATTCGCGAAGTAGAAGAAAAGGGAAGGAGGCAAGAAAGGAAGATGAGAACAGAAGAAGGGGAAAAAGGAAGTAGAAAAGGCCAGAAGAAGGCGAAAAAAGGAAGTAGAGAAAAGGGAAGAAGGCAAAAAAAGGAAGTTGAAGAAAACAAGAAGGCGACAAGGAAGTAGAAGAAAAGGGAAGAAGGCAAAAAGGAAGTAGAAGAACAGGAAGAAGGCGAACTAGAAAGTAGAAGAACATGGGAAGAAGGCGAAAAAGGAAGCAGAAGAAAAGGAAGTTAAAGAACAGGGAGAAAGGCAAAGAAGGAAGTTGAAGAAAACAGAAGGCGAAAAGGGAAGTTTAAGAACAGGGAAGAAGGCGAAAAAATAAGTAGAAGAACAGGGAAGAAGGCGAAAAAGGAAGCAGAACAAAAGTGAAGAAGGCGAAAAAGGAATTTGAAGAACAGGGAAGTAGGCGAAGAAGGAAGTTGAAGAAAACAGAATTTAAGAATTAAAGAATATGAGAATATGGGAACTTGGCAATTAGAGAATTTGTGAATTTGACAATTTAAGAATTTAAGAATTTAAGAATTTAAAGAATTTGAGAATATGGGAATTTGACAATTTAAGAATATGACAATTTAAGAATATGAGAATTTGGGAATTTGACAATTTAAGAATTTAAAAATTTGAGAATTTTGATAATTTAGGAATTTAAGAATTTGACAATTTAAGAATTTAAGAATGTGAGAATTTGGGAATATGGGAGTATGAGAATTTGACAATTTAAGAATTTGAGAATTTAAGAATTAAAGAATATGAGAATATGGGAATTAGGCAATTAGAGAATTTGGTAATGACAATTTAAGAATTTATGAATTAAAGAATTTGAGAATATGACAATTTAAGAATTTGACAATTTAAGAATATGACAATTTAAGAATTTGACAATTTAAGAATATGACAATTTAAGAATTTGACAATTTAAGAATATGAGAATTTGGGAATTTGACAATTTAAGAATTTAAGAATTTGAGATTTTAGGAATTTGAGAATTTGAGAATTTCGGAATTTCGATCACTTTTTTCAACATTTTTCCTCCTTTTTTCATCATTCTTCCCTACTTTTCATCAAATTTTTCCATTTTCATCATTTTTTATTCCATTTTTCATCATTTTTTCCACCATTTTTCCTCCTTTTTCATCATTCTCCCCTATTTTCATCATTTTTTCCCATTTTTAATCTTTTTTCTTGTTTCCATCCCTTTTTTCATTTTTGAATCATTTTTGCCAACATTTTCCTTCCTTTTTCATCATTATCCCCTATTTTTCATTATTTTGTTTCCATTTTCATCATTTTTTATTCATTTTTCATCATTTTTTCACCATTTTCTTCATTTTTTCTTCCTTCGCGAGAGTTGGCGAGATTTCGCAAATGTCGACCGATCTCGCAAATTTTGGGCGACATCTCTCGAGACCCACGAGACCTCGCGATCTATCGCAAAATTTCGCGAAGTAGAAGAAAAGGGAAGGAGGCAAGAAAGGAAGATGAAGAAAACAGAAGAAGGGGAAAAAGGAAGTAGAAGAAAAGGGAAGAAGGCAAAAAAGGAAGTAGAAGAAAAGGGAAGAAGGCAAAAAAAGGAAGTTGAAGAAAACAGAAGAAGGCGACAAAGGAAGTAGAAGAAAAGGGAAGAAGGCAAAAAAGGAAGTAGAAGAACAGGGAAGAAGGCGAACTAGAAAGTAGAAGAACATGGGAAGAAGGCGAAAAAGGAAGCAGAAGAAAAGGAAGTTAAAGAACAGGGAGAAAGGCAAAGAAGGAAGTTGAAGAAAACAGAAGGCGAAAAGGGAAGTTTAAGAACAGGGAAGAAGGCGAAAAAATAAGTAGAAGAACAGGGAAGAAGGCGAAAAAGGAAGCAGAACAAAAGTGAAGAAGGCGAAAAAGGAATTTGAAGAACAGGAAGTAGGCGAAGAAGGAAGTTGAAGAAACAGAATTTAAGAATTAAAAGAATATGAGAATATGGGAACTTGGCAATTAGAGAATTTTGTGAATTTGACAATTTTTAAGAATTTAAGCAATTTAAGAATTTAAGAATTTGAGAATATGGGAATTTGACAATTTAAGAATATGAGAATTTGGGAATTTGACAATTTAAGAATTTAAAAATTTGAGAATTTTGATAATTTAGGAATTTAAGAATTTGACAATTTAAGAATTTAAGAATGTGAGAATTTGGGAATATGGGAGTATGAGAATTTGACAATTTAAGAATTTGAGAATTTAAGAATTAAAGAATATGAGAATATGGGAATTAGGCAATTAGAGAATTTGGTAATGACAATTTAAGAATTTATGATTTAAAGAATTTGAGAATATGACAATTTAAGAATTTGACAATTTAAGAATATGACAATTTAAGAATTTGACAATTTAAGAATATGACAATTTAAGAATTTGACAATTTAAGAATATGAGAATTTGGGAATTTGACAATTTAAGAATTTAAGAATTTGAGATTTTAGGATTTTGAGAATTTGAGAATTTCGAATTTCGATCACTTTTTTTCAACATTTTTCCTCTTTTTCATCATTCTTCCCTACTTTTCATCAAATTTTTCCATTTTCATCATTTTTTATTCCATTTTCATCATTTTCCACCATTTTTCTCCTTTTTCATCATTCTCCCCTATTTTCATCATTTTTTCCCATTTTTAATCTTTTTTCTTGTTTCCATCCCTTTTTTCATTTTTGAATCATTTTTGCCAACATTTTCCTTCCTTTTTCATCATTATCCCCTATTTTTCATTATTTTGTTTCCATTTTCATCATTTTTTATTCATTTTTCATCATTTTTTCACCATTTTCTTCATTTTTTCTTCCTTCGCGAGAGTTGGCGAGATTTCGCAAATGTCAACCGATCTCGAAAATTTTGGGCGAGATCTCACGAGACCCACGAGACCTCGCGATTTATCGCAAAATTTCCCCGAGAAATCTCGAAAAAAAATTTCGTGATCTCGCGAGAGCGCGAGACTTCGCGAGACTTTTGGGCGAGATCTCTCGAGACCCACGGGGCCTCTCGATTTATCGCAAAATTTCATCGAAATCTCTGAAAAAAATTTGGTGATCTCTTCTACTTCCTTTTTCGCCTTTTTCCCTTTTCTTCAACTTCCTTTTTCGCCTTTTTCTTTTTTTTTCAACTTCCTAGTTCGCCTTCTTCCCTGTTCTTCTACTTCCTAGTTCGCCTTCTCTCCTGTCCTTCTACTTCCTTTTTTGCCTTCTTCCCTTTTCTTCTACTTCCTTTTTTGCCTTCTTCTGTTTTCTTCTACTTCCCTTTTCGCCATCTTCCCTGTTCTTTTACTTTTTTCTCATTCTTCCCCTTCGCCTTCTTACCTTTTTTACTACTTCCTTTTTCGCCTTCTTCCCTTTCTTCTACTTCCTTTTTTGCCTTCTTCCCTTTTCTACTACTTCCTTTTTCGCCATCTTCTGTTTTTCTTCAACTTCCTTCTTCACCTTCTTCCTTGTTCTTCAACTTCCTTTTTCGCCTTCTTCACTTTTCTTCTACTTCCTTTTTCGCCTTCTTCCCTGTTTTACTACTTCCTTTTTCAATTTCTTCCCTTTTCTTCAATTTCCTTTTTTGCCTTCTTCCCTTATCTTTTACTTCCTTTTCCGCCTTTTTCTGTTTTCTTCAACTTCCTTTTTTGTCTTCTTCCCTTTTCTTCTACTTCCTTTTTCGCCTTCTTCCCTTTTCTTCGAAAAATGGAAGGAAAAAAGGACGGAAATGGGGAAAAAATGATGAAAAAATGGGGAAAAATGATGAAAAAGGGAATAAAAAAATGATGAAAAATAGGGTGAATGGTGAAAAAGGAGGAAAAATGGTTGAAGATATGATGAAAAACGGAATAAAAAATGATGAAAATGGGGGAAAATGGTGGAAAAAATTATTAAAAATGGAAGAAAAAAATGAACAAAATGGGGAAAAAATGATGAAAAATGAAAGAAAAATGGATGGAAACAAGAAAAAAGATGAAAAATGGGAAAATATGAAAAATAGGGGAAAATGATGAAAAAGGAGGAAAAAATGGTGAAAAAAATGATTAAATATGGAAGAAAAAATGATGGAAAATAGGGGTGAATGATGGAAAAGGAGGAAAAAAATGGTGAAAAAAATGATTAAAAATGGAATAAAAAAATGATGAAAATTGGAAAATATGATCTTCTTCTTCGTCGTTCACTCAAATGGACACGCCTGCCTCCTGCACAAATGATGCTGTGCGCCGCAGGTCCTCCAGGCTGCCGTGTAGCTTCCTCAGTACTGGCGTCTCATCAGTCCAAATGCGGTGCCTGAGTTCTTCGTGCATGGGACATTCTTGCAGTAGATGTACTGTTGTCTGACTGCCTGTCTGGCACGGGCACTGGTCTGTCTGGCCGATCCGGAGCTTGGTATATAGATGGTGATTGAGATGGTTGTGGCCTGTCCTCAGCCTGAAAATAATGACCTGCTCAGCTCTTGTAAGCAGGTAGTATGGGTCGTTTCGGTTGAAACGTGGGTGCTGCTGCAGCCACTTGTTGTGCTGTTTGGCCTTTATGATGGATTTGACTTCACTGTAGGTGGTGGACCTGTCTTGCTGCTCTTTTTTGGATCCTTCCTTGGCAAGAGTGTCTGCGGCTTCGTTGCCAAAAACCCCACAGTGGGAGGGAATCCACTGTAAGACGACTGTGCAGTCTCTGCATAAGGAGGAGAGAGCAGTGGACAGGTCGTTCAGTTTCTTGTCTCTGGCAGTCTGTAAGGCCTGCAGGACAGACAGTGCGTCCGTAAAGATGACGACGTTGTTGGAGGTGTCTGGACTGTTTTCAACGTGGGTGGCACCGGTCTGAATGGCAACTGCTTCAGCCTTGAAGTTGGTGGAGTAGAGGCCGGTTGCGAGAGAAAGACGGTCTTCTCTTCCTCCTGGGTACCGGATGTAAATTCCGGCGCCACCATTCCTCACGGCTTGTTCAGCTGACCCGTCGGTGAACACGTGAGTCCACTGATCTTGTGGAAAGTTGTTGTGGATATACTCCATAGTACAGGACTTCTTTACAGCGTCTTGGGAGTCTTTCTTGCTGACACCAGGGATGCTGCAGTGAATCAGGGGGAAAGCAGTTTCATTCCATGCTGGGTTTGTCCGGCACAGGGGGATCTCTCTGAGGTCGTGTTCCAAGATGTCTCGGTGTTTTCGTTCAAGGATCCTAGCCTGTGGATGAAACTTCCCCTTTTCAACCTTCCCTTCGTCGGCTGAGCCAGTCTGTTTCTCATGGGGTGATTTGGAAGTCTCTTGAACTTGGCGGCTTGGACGAGCATCTTTGTGTCACGTCGGTCCTCAAGTGGTTCCAACCTGTGATTGTCTCCAGTTCTTGTATGGGCGTAGATCTCATGGCTCCAGTGATGAGTCTGGCTGCTTGGTTCTGAACCTTGCTGACCTTCTCAAAATTGGATTTTGCTGCTGTGCCCCATGCTGTCATGCCATACTCTAGGACTGGTCTGACCCTTCCGGTGTACAGCTTCTTGAGGATTCTGTCATCCGCGCCCCAGTTCGTGCCAGCCAACTTCTTCATAATTGCAAGTCGCACCTTGGCTCTGGCTTCGACCTTCTTGGTCTGAGGCTTCCATGTAAGTCTCTTATCGAAGGTTACCCCAAGGTAGGTAGGCGTTGTCCTCCAGTGGGAGAATCTGTCCATCGAACTTCAGAGTGGCCTTCTGTTCCCTAGTGGACAGACTAAAGATAGTGTAGGTGGTCTTTTTGGGGTTGACTTTGACAAGCCACCTTTTCGTCCAGTCCTGCAGGACATTAAGCGCCTCTTGGAGTCGGTAGTTGGCAGTTGTCAGGTGTTCTTCTGTGCACCAAAGGACCAGGTCATCTGCATAGATGGCTCCTTGGACATTTCGGGGGAGGTCCTTGATGATGTCGTTTATGAAGACAAGGAACAGGGTAGGACTGAGTACTCCCCCTTGAGGAACTCCTTCTCTCAGCGTCTTCTTTCGGCTGTATGTTCCGCCAACGTGGACTCTGGCCTTCCTATTTTTCAGGTATTGAGAGATCCACTGGTACATACAGCCGGTTACACCACACTTCTGGAGTTTCAACCTCAGTCCATCTTTCCAGACCTTGTCGAAGGCTTTTTCCATGTCTATCCACACCGTCAGCGTGTGCTTCTTGTCCTGGTAACCATCTTCGATCTTCTGGGCGATGTATGCAACCTGGTCTTCAGTTGAGCGATGTTGTCTGAAGCCTGCTTGTTCTGGTGTAAGGATGTTGTTCTTTTCCAAGTGCCATGATAATCTGGTGTTGATGAGGCGCTCCATTAACTTGCCCACGCAACTGGTGAGGCTTATGGGTCTGTAACTGTCCACCTTCTCTCGGTCTTTGCCTTTCTTGTGGACGGGCACCATGTCTGCCTCTCGCCAGATTTGTGGTACATGGCCGCTGTTCCAGCTGTTGTTGAAGAGGTCGAGGAGTTTGGTCTTGGCTCGTGGGCCCAGGTGTTGCAGCATTTCATTGGTGACCTTATCTGGTCCAGGGGATTTCTTCTGACTTAGGGTCTTGACTGCTTCTTCAAACTCTCTCATGTTGAATGGTTTGTTCATGTAGTCTTCCTGGTGTTTTTGCTGGCTGAATTCTCTTCTTTCTTCATGAACTTGCTGTTTCTTTTCTTCTGGTACTGTGATGTTGCTGACCTCTTCATAGCTGTCAATGAAAGCGTTTGCTGCTTTTCTACCTGTTAGCATATCTTGTGCTTGTTGTATGACGATCGGTGCACTTCTAGTATCTTCATCATTCATCGCCCTTGCCAGCTTCCATAACTTGTTTCCTTCTCTGTCTAGATTCAGTTCCTCTGTCTTTTCTCTCCATCTCTTTCTTGCAGCTTCGTTGCAGGCTTTTCTGTATTTGGCGCTTGATTCTTTCAGTGCTATGTTGTTTTCTATGGTGGGGTCATTTTCAACCTTTTCCCTGGTCTTGGAGACTTCATCTTCTAGTTCTTGGAGTTCTTCTGTCCAGTATGGCCTATAGTTCTTTCGTGCGCCTCTTGGTATTGCTTCTGAGGCAGCTTTTAAGATCGCCTTGTTGAATGCATCGATGGCACGGTTGATGTTCTGGTCCGCCACACGTATTCCTTTGGTGTACTGGTCTGACAATGAGACGAAAGTATCCCAGTTGGCTTTCTTGTAATTCCACCTGGGAAATGTCTTTGAATCTTGGGGCCTGTACTGCAAGTTGATGGCCAGTTTAACTGGTCTGTGGTCGCTGCCGCCTAACTGGTTCTGTACCCCTCTGGTTGTTTTCTTGGAGAGGTCGTCAGTGGCGAAAGCAAGGTCAGGGGTCGTTGAGGAGACCCATCTGCGCGAGAAGAAAGTCGGTGGGTCTTCTGGATCGTTCAACAGGATCATCTTGCTATCGATCTGCCAGTTCTCCACTTCCTCTCCTCTATTATCCGTCTCGTCGTAGCCCCAGCAGGTTGAGTGGCTGTTGAAGTCGCCGACAGCCAAGCAGTTTTCAGCAGGGATATCAAGAGTCTGCAGGGAAAGTTCTTTGTCGGGTGGGCAGTACAGGTTGAAGATAGTGAGCACAGTGCTGTCTACTGTAATCTTGACTCCATTTATTTCAGCTTGCTGATTCGTGTCCACTTGAAAATCTCTTGCTGGGATGTTATTCTTTACAAGAATCAGCACACCTCCCTTGTGTCTTCCTTCTCTGTCCATCCTGAAGGTTTGGTAACCTCTGATGGTAAATCTGTGGTTGGGGTTCAGGTGTGTTTCTTGAATACAGGCCACATCTATTTTTTCAGCATGTAGTCTTTCGGTGAGGGCTAATTTTTTGTTGTAAACGCCCTCGGCGTTCCACTGTAGGATGTTGAGAGGCCTCAGGGTCTCTTCTGTGGTTGTTGTTCCTTTTCGGCCAGTAGCCATTTCCCTCCGCCTCCGAAGCCTGGCTCCTCGCATCGGGGCGTGGTGACCACCAGTATTATGGGGTGGGCCCTGTTGAGGCGCAGGGCCCGGCACTTCGCCCGCCTGGCGGGACCTCACAGGCAAAGCACCATATCGTTTAGAGTGAGCGTTGTCCATTCCATGCGAGTGTCAGTGCGTTGTGCTGCCGTTAAGCGCACGATGGCCCAGCACATCCGTCTTCGGCGTCAGTTTTCTTTTCCGAGTGTCTTTCTCGTAGAGAGACTTGCCGTCCAAGGCTAACGACCATCCTCTGGCCGGGTGCAACACTTTAGTCTGGCCTCTACCCTGACAGACCTGTTCGGCTTGGTTGGACCTGCCAGGAGCACAAGGCTCCCGCCGACATAGCTCTGTGGGTCGACGAGGCACACAAGCCACCACACCACTACAAGGTAAGTTGCACCAATTGGTGGTGGGGAAAATATGATGAAAAGTAGGTGAGAATGATGAAAAAAGGAGGAAAAATGTTGGAAAAAATGATTAAATATGGAAGAAAAAATGATGGAAAATAAGGGGTGAATGATGGAAAAGGAGGAAAAAAATGGTGACAAAAATGATTAAAAATGGAAGATATAAATGATATATGTCAAAATAAATTCACATGATCTAACAACATCTGAATGAGACTTTAGCAAAATTTTTACGAGATTTCCAAAAATTTTAGCGTGATCTCGCGACAGGTAAACGAGGCTTAGCGAGATCACGCTAAAATTTTTGGAAATCTCGTAAAAATTTTGCTAAAGTCTCATTCAGATGTTGTTAGATCATGTGAATTTATTTTGACATATCGTAAACATTTTGCGAGAGATCTTGCAAAGTCTCGTTTAGATCTTGTTAGATCACGTGAACTTTTTTTGAAATCGAGTAAAAATTTTCCGAGATCTCGCGAGATCAGGCGAAAATGTTCGGAAATCTGGTAAAAATTTTGCGAGATCATGTGATGTCTTGTTGACCTCTCACGAGATCACGCAAAAATTTTTTGAAATCTCATAATAATTTCTGAGATCTTGTGAAGTATTGTTGAGATCTCGTGAGATCACGTGAAATTATTTTGAAATCTTATAAAAATTTTGCGAGATCTCGCGAGTTCACGTGAAATTATTTTGAAAACGGATAAAAATTTTGCGAGATCTCGTGCACTCTCATTGTGATTTTGTACACTTTCGTCGTGATCTCGCGCACTCTATTCGTGATCTCGCGCACTCTCCTCGTGTTGTCGCGCACTCTCGTCGTGTTCTCTCGCACTCTCGTCGTGATCTTGCACACTCATGTCGTGATCTCGCACACTCTCGTCGTGTTCTCGCGCACTCTCGTCGTGTTCTCTCGCACTCTCGTCGTGATCTTGCACACTCTTTCGTTGTGTTCTCGCATTGTAGTCGTTTGGCAAGTGAAACTCGTCTGTCAGATAGATCCTTCTTTCTTTTTCGAGCAATTTCATTGTGTTGAAAAATTGTCGGAATTGCATCTGGCAGAAGCTGTGCCTTGAAGGCCAAACCTAACTGTTTGTACATTCGGGTCCGGCGAGTAAAGCACTCGTCAACAAAATGCTTGCATAACATGTCCCACTCTCTGGGCTCCCAAATGTGTGGGATCAAGCCTTGTTCCCAGCCTGCATGGGCTTTGGGTGTTTGAACGGCCCCGATAGGGAAGTGAGACTTTGGGATGGGAAGCGTGTAACTCGATCCTAAATTGACGCGTCCATCGCGCTTTTTTTCTTCAGCCGCTCTCGATTTGGTAGCCACGTGATCGTGTCGCATCCTTCCACCCGCTGTTACCCTCCCCCCTCTTTTCCCCCACGTGTACCTGCGGGTTAATCAGAGGTCACATCGGCCGGTTCAGCTTTGACCGGCACGCAGACATTTTGAACTGTACGTCCATCTTCAAGTGAAACACCGCCGATTTCTGAAGTAAGTCTTAATAAAGTTAAGTGAAAGATGCCATTAAAACAACTATACTTTATAACAGTGGATAGTCATGAATAATTTATGATCATATATAAGTATTGTAGTGCTTTTTGTGAAATGTTTCACGTGTTGTGCCCGGCAGGTCTCACACATACATCGCTAGCAACTCGCTTTTACATGACGCTGTCTTCTATATGTGCTGTAAATAATTTAAATGGTTTAACCATATCCTTCTTGTTGTAAATAATCAAATTGCTTAATCGTATCTCTTGCCTACTAATTGCACGTATTTACTAATTACAGAAACGAAATGTTGAGCGCGAATACGATTGGCGGAAGCAAGAGGACAGTGCATGATGGGTTCAAATCAACTAGTCAAGAGGTAAAGTACACACACACACAATCTCTCGTATCATTGATGATTAACTTCGAAGTTGAAATCTATGACATGAACTCATTGAGTCATGCTTGAAATTCGTCGTCTGCTTTCTCAATAACAGCGGTGCTGCGATTACCAAACGTTTGTGTCCGTCTTGGTGCATTCTAGGGGAAAGCAACGAGACAATCACATTGCTTTCTGAACAACTAAAATTTTGGAAAATTAATGCAAAGCAAAAGAAAGAATTTTATTTTGTACTTATACACTTTGAAATTAAAACAAAATGTATGAAATCCAATGCTATGCAATGAACTTTGTCAAAGTCTGTCATTTTTCTAACAATCACTTATCTGATCACATATATTTTCTTTGTCTTTAAAATGCTGCATGCCATTTTTTTCAGTTTATTTACATGATTTACAAAAAGAACTAATTATAACAATCTTTAATTGCAGATCACACTGACTAGGTCTGACTCAGTGAATTTTACCAGTAAGTTTATTTTGTCTCCCTCTATGATTTCATCAGGATCACTATACAAGCACAGGTTTTGTGTTTTTAGTGGTCTACATGCACATCCTTATTATATCCATCTAAACATTTTCTGTTAATTAAAAAAATTGTCAATAGACTTACATCCATAGTTTTGTTTTGTCATTACTTTAAAGACTAAAAGTAACATTTTGATTTCAAATACATTTTTGAACAGAGTTCTCAGCAAAGTTGATGAGCAGAGCAAAGCACTACAGAATGTAGTTCACAAACTGAATCAGGTCACCCTGCTTCTTCAAAATATGGGGAAAGAGGAGCTGATGAAGAAAGGAATTAGAACAAAAGTGGTATGTCATTTAAGTATAATGTGTTAGTACTAGACACCTTTTTTAAATGTTACCTTTAGCTTTAGCTAATATATCAGTTAATATGTATGTTATGCTTTACAGTCTTGATAAACCATTTAACAAACAGGCAGGCATAGCATCGGCTTACAGGTTAACTCTCCTGACAAGAATGTGTGGTCAGTGTAATATTTGTATTAAAAATAATACACATTTTATGAAGTACAAAATAATGTAGTATTTTATATGCATAGATTTTATTTATAAAATAATTCTGTTACTTGCTTTTCATGGTGTCAAAATGAGCAGTCTGTGTGTGTCTATTAACTATGACCACTAAAATTGTTCTACTTTCATAAAGAACAGCTTTGATTAAACTCTTAATTAACTTGGTGATTTGAGTCACTTAATGCCATTATTTTCTCTGAAGTCCCACTAGGTTTATTTAAGAGACTGGGTCTGGTTTGTAGCTATATTCATCATGCAACCATTGATCCCTCATCAGTGGAGTAGGGTTCAGCATTATATCTTAAACTTATCCAATCCAGTGAATTAATTTATTTCGCATTTGTATTGTAGTATTTTACATGTGGAAACAACTAAAGATTTTTTTTTAACAGGTTCAGCACCTCTCGTGCACGGAGAATTTAAAAACGGCTGCTATCTTCAGAGTTGGCTCAGTGGAACCAAAGGGGAAAAAGTTTCCAGTCACTTCAGCTGAGAAGTATATTAATTGGTGTGTAGTTTTTGTTTGGTTTTGATTTCTTTGAGGTGTACGTCAATATGAACTTAAAAGGACAAGTTTCCGAACAATTTAAAAAAAATAGTGAATCTAAGTATTATTTTCTCTACATTTACAAATTTATTATTGTGTACAATAGCATTTAAGTCTACCTTACAATTTCTATTTGTGCACAGCTGCAGTCCAAGAGACATGGATTGAGGAATGATTCGAAGGGTGATGCCATCTAAAAGTGAGTGGAATTACAAAATGAGTTTGTCAAGTTAAAATTATTAATGTGAGCATTGTTTTATTCTTCGTGGATTTATTCAGTAGGCCTATTTACTTTACTTTTTGTACTAAAGATTAATTGGTTACTTTCAGATATTATCCAAAACTTCTTATACACACAAATGGCCATCAAGACATTACCGTTTAAAAATCTTTTTATTCCACTCTTGTTCAAGTTCTTGTAATCTCACTAGTAATTAGTAGATTTATGAAAGCTTTAACTCTTTCTTTACACAAGGCTAAAGGCGGTCAAAGCCCCTGTACGCATGAATTTAACCTTTTTCAAAAAATTATTAAAAAATAACTAAACAAGATGGAACAGAAATTTAAATTGATTATGACAGATCAAAATGTGTAGAAGTGGAACAATTTTACCGTAATCTTGCTCTTGAACTCACTTTTATGATAATCCAACCAAAATTAGGTATATTATGTGAAGTTTGGAAAAAATTTTTTTTTTTTACACATTTCAAACAAAAAATTCGGGAGCAGATGAAAACCATTTTTACACCATTCGTGGTCAAATTCTCCTTCATCTGAAGCAGGAATATCCTCTGGGATGTTCTTTCTTTTGTTATTCGACGTTTCAGATGCATGATGTTCGCAATGTGTACCATCGAAAAGGACAGGTAGTGTAGAATATCGGCGAGACTTTCGTTCAAACGTACGTCCTTCGTCATGTAAGGGAGATAATTGTGTTCGTAAAGGCCTAAACTATCTTATTTATTAATTTTTTCTTTTAAACCACGAGCTGTAAAGGCCTAAAAAAATTACAACAATGCATAAGCCCAATGTAAATACTGCGTAACAAGTGAGCAGGGCAAAATCGGCCACCCGTGTTGAGTGCATAAAGAAAGAGTTAAGCTTTCATCTATGTGAGAGGTTAGTTCTACTTACATAGCAAAAATCAAAATATGTAAATGCATTGTAACTTTTTTCTTTTCTTCTACAGGGATTCCACCACTCATGGATCGATTTTTGGTGTCATATTTTTCTATCTTTTATGTAAATTGTTTGACTTTATGTTATAAATAATTATTTCAAAAATAACTTTCATGGGGTAAAAAATTATTGACTGCAATTTTTATGTAAATAATTGGATGAATGCTTATGTTCAAAAACAATTTTAATGCTTTAAATAATGTAAACTGTTAAAATAGTTTTTTGGTGTAAATAATAAAATTGTTTAATGATATCTCTTGCCTACTATTTATGCGTTGTGAGGAAACGAGATTTTGAAAAGCTGTTGAATGTTTTCTTCATGGTGTGCAAGCCTGTGTACCAGTGTAAGTAAAAGTGAGAAAGGGTGAGGAATGCAGCAAGAGGGGAGTGGGAGTTGGGAGTTTGATGGGAAAACACGACTTCTCATGGGCGATCGGTGGGTATGCAATGGTTTTTTCGTGGGAAGGTGGGTGGGTCTTTCGTGGGAAAACATGGCAACCCGTGGGAATTCCCTACGAGGTCCCCTTAGGGTCCCGCCTCCAAAACCCGAGAGGGACCCAACTTTCTTCCCGAAGAGGTCCCATGAGGGACCCAAGAGTTCTTGCAGGCTGGGTTATTCGTATGACCCACTCTTTTTTGTAAGGCTCGATCTGTCTTTTGGAAACTGATGAAAAGACAATGTCGAATCTTTCCCCACCTTTTCGTGGCAATCGGGTGCAGCACATTCTCCAGGCATGGTTCGGTCTCACAGGTAAACAATCCTACTGAAACGTCATAAGGTCACGTGACCGAGAACGAGACTTCTTCGAAACAAACGAAAGAGTCCGTGTAATTTCTCTTATTAAACACAACATTCTACTAAAAACCTTCAACTTTTTCCACATGAACAGACATGAAAATAGACGAGATTCAAATTGATCCTACTCTTTACGAGTTTCTAAGCAGTTTTATTTTCCCTTGAGTATCCCTTAAAATTTAAGTCTGTAAGGGTGACCAACCAACGGCCCGCTTATTTTAACCAGACACAACATAATTTCATTGTTAACGCCATGATTTTAGCAAAACCGCCATGTTCTAGCCAGCGAGATTGTATGTCATGTCTAGTGCGGCCCTCAGGAGACAAGCGGTTGGGCATCACTGTGATAGAAGTTGGTGCCCTCATGGCGGTCTTCACCTTTAACCTACTGCTGACTCAACATCACAACAAAGTCAAACTTTGGACTCAAACTTTCGAATTTATTCGATATTATAATCCAATTCTCTTTTCGAATCATCTTTACCAAATTTACATCTACTACGTTTACTTGACTCAACAAATGACATCCAAAGTCCGTTTACAGAAATTACACTCGTATAGCTTTACATTCACCACGACCTTGACCTGTTGACAAGAACGACCTTGCCAGTCAGTGCAGTCCGCAAGCACACAAGGCAACACACACTCTCTCCTACAAGTCCTAGTCAATCATGGGCGACCGTAAATTTTTCGTAGGAGGAAACTGGAAAATGAATGGTGATAAGAAATCCATAGATGAAATCATCAAGTTTTTAAAGGAGGAACCATTGGATCCAGCGGCAGGTGAGACAGTTCATCGCAGAATGTTCAAGCTTTTTTGTTTGTAAGGATAGTTATGAATTTCTACCCGCTATATATTCTAGTACCACAATTCATTTACATCTGCAAGTGTGAGGGCATTTCACATTGCTTATTAGAGACACCGAAAGTTGCAAAGTCGGTGCTAATTATTTTCATCTGATCCATTTATAATGGCAAGCAAAAGCTACAGTACGTTATAAGTACTGGAAGTACAAGGCTCAAGCTCATTAATATAACAGTAAACTTAGTCAAAATAAAGTTAGGGCAATAGGCAGCCTTCCCCCTTGCAGCAGCAAAAAGGTGCTTAATCCTATCCACTTTCACAAATGTAGTGGAATAGGTCACACACAGAAGCATAGTTCTAGTTTTAATAAGGCAGTTCAGTAGACAGCAGAGGATTTCATGATGGCTAATAATTTCTGGATCGACTCTGAAGAAAAGGTAACTGGCATTGTTGCTTGATGTTGATGATGTGTACAGTTGTGGGGATAACAGGGTAAACTTTGTGATTCAGCAACAAATGACCATAGTACTATTCAGCATTTAGAATTCAACAACAGAACATTTTTCATCAGTGAATTCTATCAAGATATATATATATAGACTTTGATAATGATTTTTTTATATCCAGATTTTGTTTTTCAGAAGTAGTTGTGGCCCCTCCAGCACCCTATATTGATTATGTTTCTCAAAAACTGAGTTCAAAGGCAGCTGTGGCAGCACAGAACTGTTACAAAGAAGCCAGTGGAGCTTTCACCGGAGAAGTTAGGTATTCTGTTTCATTCTTATTGCAATTAAAACTAGGATAAATGATTTAACATGCTTATAGCAATAAACGTTGCATTTTGTAATGAGTTTGAACCACAACATTTAACATAATTTAATATAAATATCGTAAGTTCTTTCTCTCTTTCTGTGTATATTTAACTAAAAACTGAAATAAGACTGTAAGGGGATTTTTTTTTAAATTTAGAAAACATGAGAACTTAGGAAGCATGTTAAAAACTGAGTAAAAGTTACAAACATGCATATTATAAATAAAAAATTGTAATAAAAACAACTAGGAGGGTTTTAAATAATTTATAAAACCTAAACACTTAGGATGTATGTTGCAAATTGAGTAAAATCTAAAACTGACAAAGTTACTTCCTGTTTCCATACTGAATGTTTCAAGTGTGATTCAGTAACAAAATGAATAATGAAAACTTTTGTAAATGGTCAAACAAAAAATAAAATTAAAAAAAAATTGTGGGCAGTATGAATAGTAAACTTTTTGGATGGGGTGGGAGAGAAGGCTTCCCTATCATAAATGGCCTTGATAGCTCAGGAAATCACCAAACCTAAAATCTTCACATCAGCGCTGACATTAGAAATATGCTCAGGTGAGGAAATGCAAATTGTGGAACCTCAAAAGAAAAAGATAATGGGCTTCCAGAAACTCCATATGAGATTAAACAAAACTAATATAAATGGAAGCTGTTTGAAATTGTTTTTCTATGCTGACATTCATAAAGATTACAAAGAAACTAATCCTGTAAGTAAATGGACGTTAAGGATTTAAGTTATGGTAAAAAATTGCAATGCAGTCTCTACAGATTGTGCATAAAGGCTAGTTTGGAGTGTTACACTTCAGATAAGAAGAATTTAGTAGTTGTACTAATTATATACTGTAATGTAAAAAATTAAGGCATCAACCATAGTATCATCATCATTCTAATTTTTTCTTTGTTTCTTACAGTTGTGTAGATAACAAGCTTCTTTGTTTGGCGACTTTAGATTCTGAAGGATATCTTTTGTTTTGGAAACAAAGTTCTACATACATTACACACCTACAATGATTCATATTATGTCTGGTTATATTTAATAATAATAAATACATGATTTATAAAGCTCATGCTCGTAAGGAGTGTGCTTGTTTTTTGGGTTTTTTTTTCTTCTTTTGTCTTTGGTGTATGGAAATTATTAATTAGCAGAGGGAAGATATGGATACTGTTCCTCTCTTAGATAATTACTCATGGCATGGGTAGTCAGGAAACCCAACAGTAAATTGCACTTTTATTCTTTAGCCCTGGCATGATCAAGGACTGTGGTGGTACATGGGTCATTCTGGGACACTCAGAAAGGAGGCATGTCTTTGGAGAGTCAAATCAGGTGGGGATGTAAGAATCCTAGCCAGCTGTACAAAGCACACTGTGAAGAAGCTCACTAAACATTGAGACATCCACTCCTGCTTTGTTCTTGAAAACAGCCTGGAGATAGGAACTTGTTGATGTGCTGTGCACTTCCATTACTTCCTGCATTTCTAGCCCAGCTACATTTCACCATAACAATCTTCCTTAACCACTAGTTCACCTTAAGCATAACCTTAATCTCTAGCCCAGCGTATCCACAGATAGCATTTTAAATACATAAAAAGTATCCAAAACATTTGGAAAGTGATCTGATCATTGATCCTTTACACTATTTGGTTTGAGTGATTTTCTCTGTCTGCAGATGAGGAAAAACCATGTAATTAATAGGACTTTAGACTTAGTGTTTGCAGATGACAAACTGTATAGTAGGATATAAATGAGAGGATGGGCAGTACCACACACACACAATGTCATCTGGCAAGAAAATGGCAATGTTAACAAGAAATATTTGGTCACAATGACAACAGAAGACACATTCAGCTAGAATATGTATTGATACAGTAGTGGGAATAACACTTATACAGGTTTTGAAAATGCATAGTCATTGTTGATGTTTCATTCATCTAGAATGTGTATTGATACAGTTGAGAGAATAACGCTTAAAACATGTTGTAGAAATGTACAGTCACTATGTGGATATAAAACAGAACAGTGCTTTCTAATGCCTGCTTGTCTGTGTTGCAGTTGATTGGAGAAAAGGTCAAGTTTGCCCTTAATGCAGGCCTCAATCTCATCCCCTGTGTTGGTGAGAAGCTGGAAGAGCGTGAAGCTGGGAATACAGAAGCTGTTGTCTTTGAACAGATGAAAGCCATTGCTGGTGAGCTTCATGGAGTTTAATAGCTTCTAAAATATTCTTCCCTTGATGGATCGACATGGCAGATGATAAGACCTGCCACTCATGCCTGTCTTGGGTGATGGTGAGCAGGTCCTGAATAAGACAACCACTCCACTCCTTTATGTGGGTAAGCCAGTTCTTCCTCAGGCCACCACAATGTTGACCCTCCAAAGTACCTTGAAGGATGGTCTTTGACAGAGTTTCGAACCAGGTCACATGGCCTAACCAGACCAGTTTACATCAGGGCTTTTGCTTACGCAAACAATTGTGTACAGTACGCATTAAAAGTTCAGAGGACCCCTTCAAATTTGGGCGAAGAACAGATACAAAATAGGGTAAGTGTAGTGTCTGACGTCGTACCCCAATCTATTGTTGTTGTCCGCTACAAGGTGAGAGTTACTTCCCTTGCACTGAGTTTTTTTACCCTTACCGGGAAGAGTTCCATCATAGACAGCATGGTTAAAATCATCGTCTCAGAAACGGAAAGAAAGTGAGCACCTCAAGTACAGTGAGCATAAGCTCATCACAGATGCTTGTACACTCTTCACAGCACAGAAATCTCGCCGTTTCTGACTAGAGATTACAGTGCTTTGTGTGCCTGAAAGGCAGTTGAACAAAGTATGTTGATTTGTTTTTTTCACATTGTAAAGGAACCCCTTAGAGTTAGCCTGGGACCCCTTAGAAATGTGTGCATTATACAAAGAGGTCAGTTTTTATGTTTTCTAACCGAGATCTGGCCTTGTATGCAGGAAGACCCGATTGGATGATCATTGTGATAATACATGAAAATTTGGATGCAGGGGCCCCTGTTACTGTGCTGTATCTTACGATAGCTAGTTACTGGAGGCTCCATCAGAATTTTCAAATGCTATTGTGATGATTGTCTAGCTGGGCCTTCCTGCCTTCGAGGCCTGGAGCAGTCTCCTCAGACTCTTGTTCTTGGATGTCTGACCTCTTCGTATTGGCAAGTAGAGTCCACAGTTCACATATGTAAGGCAGGACTGGTGCTATGAGGGACTTGTACAGATTGTGATGATGATGATGATGTAGTTTTATAACGCGCTAGTATCCGCATCACAAAGATGCGCTCAATGCGCGGTGATCCCGGCAGCCACCAAACTGCAGGTCAAATGATAACTTCAAATAATTTTAAACAAGTGAGTCTTAAGATTTTTCTTAAAAGATGCAAGACTAGCAGACTCCTTGGTCGAGAGGGGAAGCGAGTTCCACAAAAGCGGGGCTACATTTGAGAAGGATCTAAAACCCACAGTCTTCTTGTTAGTATTCCCTGACTGAACGGTCGGTCGATCAAGTCTGAATTGGGCTGCTGAATGAAGGTTCCGCTGAGGTTGGTGACGGTGAATAAGATCCTGTAGATATGCAGGCGCAAGGTCATGAAGACAGCCATATGTCAAGGTTAACAATTTGTGGTCAATTCTTTTCTCCACAGGAAGCCAATGTAGGTCACGTAGTACAGGAGTAATGTGGTCAACCTAATGTTATGGCTGTGCCAGACACTGTCCATCCTAGCCATTGCTGCTGTTATTGTCATGATCCTGATGAAGATCTCTTATCGTAGAGTTGCTGCTGTCATGATCCTGATTTAGAGATGTCATGATCTTGATCCAGATCTCTCCCGTAGAGCTGCTGTTACTTTCACTATCCTGAAGTAGATATCTCTCATGATCCTGATCCAGATATCTGTCATAGAGCTGCTGTTGCTGTCATGATCCTGATGCTATGGGTGTACCAGAACCTGTCCAGGCCAGCTATTGCTGCTGTTACTATCATCCTGATGCAGATATCTGTTGTAGAGCTGCTGTCATTGGAAATGATTGCTCCCATTAGTGATGCTTACCGGTAAAGGCTGACTTATTGACTGCACATTATGGTGTAGTGATGGCAGGTTTTGTGCACTTCACTATCCTGATTTCAAATACCAAAAATATTTTTTTTTGCGATAAGCAGAACACTTTATTACAACAAGAAATGTTCTTCAGTCGAAATTGTGATCTGCTATGTTTACTTAATAATAATAAATGCAAAATTTGTAAAGCACATACTCACATGCCTAAGGAGCATGCTCTTAGCGCTTAAAAACAAGAACTAAACAGGGACAGCATATGAGGGACAGGAAAACAAACAACATATGAGCTATAAAAGAATAAACAACTGTACTAAACGAAGAATAAAATCAAATACAGAAAACACGAAGAGGAACCAATTAACCAGAACAAGAGCTGAGAGTAACAGGATGTTGCAAAAGGAAAGGGCATGAAAAAGGACTAGTATTGTGGGAAAGGGTGTAATGTTTGTGGAATTACGGAAGAGGTGTGTGTAAAGGATTCAGTAATGGGTAGGTGGTGGATATGGAAAGGGAGAAAGTTCCATTGTTTCACTGCACAATAACTAAACATCCTGTGGCCATATGTTGTTTTGGTGACAGGAAAAGTAAGGAGACAATCATCAGACAAGGAGCAGAATTGTCTAGCTGGGATGTAAGATAAAAGCAGCTCAGAAATAATCAGGACAGGTGCCAATGAGAAATTAAAACACAGCACGGACAGATTTTTCATATTTAAAATCATTTTCTGCATGACCTATAGTCACCTTTTTTTTCCCCCCTTAATGGATACTCATTGTAGATATTTATTGGCGATGTTTTACTATTATTCAGCTTGGCGCATTAGCGATGAGAGTAATAATAAGTGACTTCACACATAGCAATAACCAGCAAGCAACTTCAGCCATCGGCTGATGATGTTGCTATATAAACAAGATTATGTTTGTTGTGCCATTCTCCTCTCTTCCAGATTGTTCTAGACTGCTTGAGCTGCATCGTTTCTTCCAATCAACACTTTCATCCACTAACGGCTTCTGTGTCACTTTGCCATCTTGTTTTGGGTTTTTGGCTTACCAGTATTATGAGCCTTCATTGACACGTAAACTTTTTCGATGTGGTAAACCATGTTGCTTTAATTCTGAGATCTTTGATCTCTGCACTTAAGCAGTGTCATCTGGTGATAAAATGCGTTTCATCCTGCATCTTGCTGTGCTTGATTCGTCAGTGCCAGGATTGTACTCTTTCAAATGTGTTGCCCAAAAACATTTTACTGGGCTGAATTTGTGGTCACTTCACAGGAAAGGCTGGTGCTGGTGAGAAGGAAGATCTGTCACTGCTTGCCACATCTGACAGACAACCAAATATCTCTACTGACTAGTGTGAAGGTGATGAAGACTGTAGCTTTATGTCAACTGTCAGCAACCTCACGCCTTTCACTAGCTACATGCTGCTATGGGTCCCTTGTTACTGTGGCTATGACCATAACAACGAAAACTCTTTAGTTCTTTAGACAACAACAGCCCCAAAGGATATCCAAAGAGACCCTAAACCTGCTTTCTAACAGGACAGGAATATAGTACCAATACCAACCATTGCTTTGGAAGCAGACCGACATGGAGTGTTAAATAGGGCAGGTGTGGCCATCATCTCAGGTGGACTAATGGCATTATTAGCTTGAAAGACAGCATCAATAAATTATTGTCGATCATCACAAAGTATGGAGGGCTCGACAACAAGTTGAGAAGGGCTTTAAGGGCAACTCCTATGAATCACGAAGAGGAAATCATGGCAATATTTTTTGGTTGGCGAAAAGACGTGACACTGGTGAGAGAGAAAAGAGGAGACAAGTGGTATAGTATAAGGAAATTGAAGAACACTATGTAATGATTGGTGAACCTGAAACTTTCTATCTGTGCCATTGAACGCTGGAATGAGACACAGGTTCTTGCTATTGCTGTTAGCATTCAGTGCAGTTGAAAATATGGGAATTACAACCAAGATCATGGGAAGCCTGGACCAATATCAATGGCCAGGTGGCTCACAAACTGTGAGTGAGGCATCAAATTCAGTCTATAGGATGGATTCAAGGGATAGTTACATTCGAGCTGTCATCAAAAGACTTTATGCTATCATTTCACACTAAGCAAGATTTTCATTCACCGTGTGACTAGAAACAAAAACCAGGGCAGAAAACTAGGTGTTCTGCTTATTTTCTTTGCTTTACATTTTTTAACTCAGCATAGCTGGTTGTACAAAACCCCAAATGTGCCTATTGATCCGTGACAATTCATATGACTACACCCTATTGCACATTGTGTCTTGGAAGACGTATATGGAAATAGGGTTAGTCTAGATAGAAGTTTGCCAGATTTAAAATTCAAGCATCTTGAAAATAGAGTACAGATTTGATAAATGACAATTGTTTATATTTCTAGAGTTCTAACGATTTATTATTTTTCTTCAAAGATAACACCAGTGACTGGAAACGTGTGGTGATTGCCTATGAACCTGTCTGGGCCATTGGAACAGGTAGAACTGCAACACCAGAGCAGGCTCAGGAAGTGCACAAGGCCATCAGGAACTGGCTGGCCAAGAATGTCTCAGAATCTGTGGCTAAATCCACAAGAATAATTTACGGAGGTAAGCGCCTGTTTGGATTTTATATTAAGTTTTAGAGAGTGTATCATGGATTATTTATATCAAGTTTTCCCTCATATTACACGGTGAACTTTATATAAAATCCTTGTCATAATTTTTTTGCCTAGGTAAAGTTTCGTCCGCCTATCCAGTAAATGTCTCGACATCTTGACAGTTTTTAATACTAAGATTTTTAAAAAAAATCTGCTGAACTCTTGAGAAATCACAACCTCAACTTTGATGCTAACCTTAACTGACTCAGTTTATTCTGAACACTAATGCTAGCATATCCAAAGCTGCAGGTTTGTCATCTTATGTTTTTTTATATCTGACAGGATCTGTTAAAGGAAGCAATGCTAAGGAATTGGCTGGGAAGGCTGATGTAGATGGTTTCCTGGTTGGAGGAGCCTCTCTAACTCGAGATTTTGTGGCAATTGTTAATGCAAGAAAGCATGAAAGTGGACCTCTTGATTGTTGCATGTCTGTTAAGACCAGCTCTTAGCCTGTCGTAAAGCTGTAGGCTATCAGATCTTGGTGAACCATTTAGCAGTTTAATATTTGGAACCGCGAAATCCCTTAGGTCAACAAAAGACCTGCAATAAATTTGTAAGTTATTTTTTATTTCAAAAGTCCTCAGCTTTGCTTACCACGACTTAGAACCAATAAACTGAAAACACGAAAGACCATAAAGCTTGAGCTTTTGTACCTGTCAGCATAAGAGTTCACATTGTCTACTCGTTCATGTTAAACCAGAGGTGAATTTGTGTTGTGGCCTCGTTCTAGTGGAAAATTTGCCTTCAAGCAGTCCAACAAAGATATACATCTGTTCAATCTCACTGCACTGCATCGCACCAATGTGCAGAGCACAAAATCTGACAAAGCACAGCAAATAATCTAGGGGAGATTTTTCTTCTCTCTAGAAGAGGCATACATGTAACTGTGCCTCTAGGTGTCATGTGACAGTGTTTTGATCCCTTCACCTTTAGTGGATGTGTTCTGCACAATTCTAGCTAATAAACTTATTTGAAGCTTGACTTCTTCTGTGTGTTCATGTACTTTACAAGAACCAGTGAAGTCAGTGGGTGGAGGTTAGGGTGACTGTTATTTTAACTCAATCATACGGGTGTATCCACATAACTGAGGGCTATAGCTATGAAGACGTTTGCAACCATAGGTGGAAACTAAGGGAAGAGTTAAAGGTTGGGTCATGTCAAGTCAAGTGAGAGGGATAAGGCCTTGAAAGTGTGTATGTTATTTTTGCAAATCTGACATTCCTGGTGACTAGAAAACTGATGCCTTACTAGAAGAAGAAATAAATATGTCTGCAGAAAACTGATAGCTTACTAGAAGATGAAGAAATTAAATCCCAAAGGAAAGATACCACTTCACTATTTTTGTCAGTCATTAATGCTGCTGGGAATATGTGGCCTCTTTAGATGGATACATACTACTGAATATACGGGAGGTAAAAAATATTATGCCAAATCGCAATATTCCACAAAATGTGTCAGGCCACAATATTCCTTATTTATAATCAAACATCCATTCATAAGTCAAAAAGATATTTATGCACCTTCCACCTTTTGTTGGGAATTTCTGACTTCCTTCCCTAACCCAACTGTCTTAGTCTTCAGTTCTCAGCAGTGCGTTTGTTCTTGCTTTTTTTTTTTTTCTTTTTTTTAGTTAAGTCCTTTCCTTGTTACTCCTTGAGGAGCAGAGGGCTGCAACAGCACCTCGCCAGCGGACTCGGTTTTGGGCAGCCTCCTTCAGTTGGGCCCATTTAGTTCCAACATCCTTTGTCTTGCTTTCTACTGTTCTTTTCCAAGTCTGCTTCGGTCTCCCAACTCTCCTCTTTGAGGGTTCCAATCAAGTGCCTGCCTGGCCATGGTCAGCTGGTGTGCACAGGGTGTGTCCTATCCAGCCCCCATTTGCACTTTTTGATGTCTTGGCTAGTGACATTCTGGTTCTTTTCCACAGGCTGCTGTTAGAGATCTTTTCAGGCCATCTTATTCCCAGGATATGGTGTAGGCATCGGTTGGTAAAGGTCTGCAGTTTGTTGTTGATGGCGTTTGTCACTCTTCAGGTTTCAGAACCATCCAGTAGGACTGCCTTCACATTGATGTTGAAGATATCAATAGACTGCTTAATGGTAATTCCACACACCAGAACTAAGTTTCAAGCATTTTCATGTAGTAGGCAAGATAAAAACTTCAGATTTGCTTTGTCATTTATTGAACACAGTGACAGAAAGTGATTAAGGAGTGAAATATCGGTGAGAAACCTTCACACTGCCCTACTAGAATATCAGTGAGAAACCTTGACATTACCTTACATGAATACGCCAACAGCTCATTTGTTAATGTTGCTTAATAGTAACCAAAATCTGTTGGCTAAAGTTACCAGACGTGAATACTGTGGACTAATGTAAATAATGTGCTAATACAGATACTAAAACAGTTATCCGGCACTCCCAAAACTGTTGTTCCACCTGATGTAGACATCAAGATCGCTGACAGAGACACTTGGTCGTACATGGAGCAGAGCTGATGCAAAATCACTCATAGTGATTGGGGGCACCTGCAACAAGAGTTTAGCCTTAACAAAACCTTTGAAACTTACTCTTCTGCACATCTGGTTCCATAAACGTAATTCTAAAGTCTGCATATCATAATTTATATATTTTACTGATGAACTGTTTGAAAGTTCTACCTGAATAGAATCTACCTAAACAGAACTGGCAATAAATTAATTGCTGTTTCCTTTAGTATTTTTCAACTTCTGAATTAACACTTTGGCCAAGACAGCATTATCGCACCAGAACAGACCCAACTGTCATTGCAGACCTCCGGCATTTGAAAGTCCATGTGCTTTGGTGACATGGACAGACATGAAGACATTCTTGCAGCCATCCCCACACCGCACTCCATATGTGGAGGTGAAATAATGTTGAAATGGTTTGTGACAAATCTGCTGATCAACAGAGTTCTCTCTCTGATGTCACAATTCACTGCTTTGTATTAGGAAGCAGCTTTAGGGTTGGTTTTTCTCTCTTTACTCAGCACTCTCAGATGTCAAGGACATCATTTGCCACCCAGATAAAGTTAATGAAGTTGAGAAAAAGATCCTGCTGATGAAGATGTTGTTCTATCAGGATCAGATAGTTGAAAACTGAAGAGCTTTTTCTTTGTCTAAATCCAGCCTGTCCTGGTAAGTTTCTAAACAGTGGTCTCATAAGATTTTTCTGATGCTGTGAATTGACATTCAATGCTTGTGACCCTAAAAAAAAAAGAGGGGGGGTTATTGAAATCAAAGTTTAAGCACTTGATTAAGGTTAGCCAAAAGATCAGCATGAAGAGGCTTAGAGAGTGGTGTATCTTTGCTGCAGCGTGATGCTGACCTGGCTTGCACAAATAGTCTCCATCTGCTCAAAAGGTATACTTCTGATAGGTCCCAAGGCTGCCTCCCGACAAAGATTGGCCATGTCTGCACCTGAGAAACCTGCAGGCATAAAGTTATGTATGAATAAAATGTAACATAACTACAATAAAGTTATGATTATGGATGGAACATAGCAAAACTGCAATAAAGTTGTTCAGAAATTAACATACCTAGTAGTCATTTAAAATATAAAGAACAGCTAAAGGTGGACTGTGCTGCTGCTCTAGTTCAATTTGTCATGCATTTCTGAATTTGTATTCATGAACCATAACTACTACAATTGTAGTAACTACTGCATATCACAGCTGAATTATTTCTACACAAGTTTCTTTTGTTTGAATCTAGTGACAAGATGTCATAATTTTCACATATAATTCCTTTGCATCGCAAGGCTGTGCACTCATGGACATGACAGAAATGGTCTAGTGCTAACATGAGCAAAGGTACAAGGCACTTAATATAATAGCCTTGCATTAACATGAGGTACAAAGTACAAGGGATACAAGGTCCTTGTCTCAGTGGTACTGAGATGTTCAAAAGTCAGTTATCTGCATGCCATACAATGTGAAACCTATATAGTTTCATACAGTGGAACCTCCATTATCACCACACCTCATCTGGATAATAAAAAATCACAGATAATCAAAACTTTGCAAATGCTAGAATAAATGCAATATCACGCATTGTTTGATTAACAATGGAAGCTTAGCCATTGATTTCCCCTTTTTCAACACATTCAACAATTTTACAGTTTTGTAGCAATCGATTAAAGAACTTTTTTTTGGCACCAACTTACACAGCAACTTTCTAGCCTAACAACTGAATTAACTTGGAACAAGGCGTCACGTACACAGACGGTGCAACCTGTGCACAATCTTTTCCAAGAAAAGCATGGAAGCAGAAGACAAATGTCAAAACTTAGTAACAAATGGCAGTTGTGAGATTTAGGGAAAAGGAGAGGGAGAATGTTCGGAACAAATCTTCTGCATTGGATTAAGTCTAATGGTTTTTCACAGAAGGTGTGGCTGGTGCACAGATTCTATACTTTCAATCCTTTTAGAATAATTCTCAGAAACCCATTGACAAAGAAAACTTGACCCGTGGCACATGTAGTGTACATTTCTGTAGTCGAAATTCTTTGCAGTCTTGTAATATCTAGCAGTTTTTTTTTAGGCGATCCCTGATAACCGAAGGCAAGGTTAATTGAAGACCAGATAATCAAGGTTCCACTGTGTATATGTGTGTATATATATATCCACACACACTTGTATATCTGGACACACATGGGACACCAACAGTGCACATTTAATGTTTCATAACACATGGAGATTAATATATAAGAGAGCAAGAAAAATATTGAATGTTCAGCAAAGTCCTAGTTTGGTGCTAACAAACAAGTGGTCAGTACTGACTAACTCTAAGGATGTCTGCCCACCTTCAGTTTGCTGACTGATAGAGATAAAGTCCCACTCAGTCAGCTGACAGTTCTGTTCTGCCATCAATCTGCTGACAATGTGCTGCCTGGCTTCACTGTCAGGAAGAGGGATATACAGGCGCTTCACAAAGCGACGCCTTGCAGCCTCATCTATCTCCTGTGGTCTGAATATAGTACAATTATGTCGGGTAATTGAAATCTAGTCTTTCAACAAACAAGACCTTAATTATAAAAACAAATAGACAATTTAAATGATCCACATTTTAAATACCACCAAATATTACAGACTGAGGGCAAGTCTTGCACTGCTGTGCCACTGAGTGGAGTATTTCAACACCTCTGTCAAGTCAATCTTGATAAAGGTCCCATTCCAGCCCTCTGGAAACTACACATCAACCTAATGATTTTTTTTTTTTAACCAACATCACTAACCTCCCTTGTAATGAAGATGGGAGAAAAGCCTCAATAAATTGACCCCCTGCAATTTGCTTACCAGAAGTGCAGGGATGTTGAAAATGCCAATTTATTCATTTTTTTTAATGCATTGTATAAACACCTGGAAAAGCCAAAGGCACATGCAAGACTATATTTTGCTGATCCCTCACTTTCTCTCTACCAATGCTACCAACAGTCTTGTCTGTGTGTGTGTTCTTTTAAAGAAAATCTTGATGCTAACACGGAATCAGCGGGCAAAACCTTTCACAATGAGACGGCCAGGACCCAGCGAATAAGTGTTGATGACGGCGACTACCGGCTGTGGTTCACTTGGAGAAGAGTTGGGCTACCCAGTGCATAATTCTCAACAACTCACCCACCAGTTAAAACGGTACCAGTGGGACATTGTAGGACTGGCGGAGGTCAGATAGACAGGCTATGGGGAAACAACAAAAGATGACGGCCACAAACTGTGGTACAGTGGAGAGGGCACCAGACTTCTATACGGCGTGGACTTCCTTATGCACAAAGTCGTCCTGTACAGGACCTGCTGACTATTGCCCAAAATAGACAAGAGTGGCGGGCCCTGTCAGCTGCCTCCTCTACCCATGTCATCCCCCCAGCGGCGGTTAAGGGGCAACTGACTGACTACTTCCCTGCTCATCTTCCTCTGCAGAATCATGATATTCTCAGTTCTTGTTACATGGTTCCTCTTTGCATTTTTTTATTTGTCTTTTATTCACCATCAGTACTATTGTTAATTCTTCTATCCATTGTATGCTGTCCGGCCATGTCTCATTCTTGTATTAAGCGCTAACAGCATGCTCCATACCAGTGTATGCGCTATGCAAATCTTTCATTTATTATCTTAAGAAGGGTCTAGATATAAGATTGTGTGTTTTTAAGTTTCCTATTAAGCACAGCCTTGTTCTTATACAATACAATACATCATTATTGTTTATGTCTGGCTGCAACAGAGATAGAAATTTTCCTTTGTTGCTGGGAGCTCCCACAGTCAACTGAGAAAAATATACATAATAAAGTGAAGAGATTACTCAGGCAGTTATACTCATGCTTAACCCACTCATACGACACAATTGTCAGATACACTTCCTCTCTTACACACACATATATATTCAGACTAGGTACATTTGGGAGATCTGTTTAAGAGTGCTATTGCGGTCGGTAAAAATGACTTGGCAAAGTTATTTAGTAACTAGCACTCGTTCCGTCTTTATTATTGTGATCTGAAGTACAGATGCCCACTGGTAATAAAACTGGTCACTGTCACTGCCCTCTGATGAAACCAAGATATTCTCACGTGCCACAACAAACCAAGAAAAGTTTATACCCTAAATAAAAGGATGAAATACTGTATCTTCCAACAAAAATAAGTAAACCTTTCCCATACAACTTGTAACAAGGAAACATTTCCTCAAACCAAGCAAATATGAAATAAAATGCTCTCTACCTGTTGGTAGCTCCAATAATCAGAAGTCGCTCTTCCGCTTGAGTAGCAGCACCATCCTGTAGTGACAAGCAGTTATAGTCAGTTCTTTAAGAACATGAATGTACAATAAAGTGACACTTATTTTACTTATCAAAGCTTTGGATATTACCATCATATTGTGAGTTTCAGATTTCTCGTGGCTCATGTGCTGTTCGGGCTGAGCTCAGCCTTCATCCAAGTGGACAGGGCTGGGTATTTAAGCCCGACTGTTAATAGACAGAGGTTGCTGCTGGTTGCTGTTGAGAAGCTGCTGCTGGTGTTTGGTTGGAAGCTGTTGAAGAGACCCAAAGCTGTCATTGGGAATGCGCTTAATGCTTGTGTGCCGTAGCATAGCATCTGGTTGAAAATGGAACAGAAACCCGAGCTCAAGGGAAGGCTGGGACTGATGCTGAAGCACAGGACCACTAGAGCAGGTGTAAGGAAGGCAACAAGAGACTGGCAATCTGATGTTGAGCAAAGGGGTTCCATCGTTTGCTTAACAGTCATGGAGACACATCATAGAACGGCCACCCACTGAGCTACTCAGACGAGGGGGGACAGTCTGGTCTCAATCTATTTTTGGTATGCTCTAGTCTCAGGTGGGTGAATATTTAATTCTTTAGTCCCGTAGCTAAGTCAATCGCTACAATACTGCCTTAATTGTCATTTGTATGGTACACGGACTTTTCGCCGACGGACGTTTCGCCGCCGGACGTTTCGGAGCCGGACGTTTTGTCGACTGGACGTTTCGCCGCTGGACGTTTCGGAGTCGGACGTTTTGCCGACTGGCTTTTCGCCGCCGGACGTTTCGGCGCGGGGCACTTCATTTCGGCATTTCACGTGGGACCTTTAGCCGAAGTCAAGTGTGGGACGCCCCTTAGCTCACACATTTCTCTCGCCATTGTATCAATGTATCAATGAACTCTCTCTCACTATCCCTCCTCATGTGAACCGTTAGCTCACACATTTCTCTCGCCATTGTATCAATGTTTTTTCTCAAAGCTGTTGCGCATAATCTGTGACAATCAAAGTGAACTGTCTGTGAAGTCTGTGTGTAAAATTTGTTTGAAATAAAGAATTATTGTGTAATCTAGTAGTTACTTTCATTCTTTGAGAAGTAAGTAAGCTCTCTCTCTCTCTCTCTCTGACATAATGCGGCGAAACGTCCGGCGGCGAAAAGCCAGTCGGCAAAACGTCCGACTCCGAAACGTCCAGCGGCGAAACGTCCAGTCGACAAAACGTCCGGCTCCGAAACGTCCGGCGGAGAAACGTCCGTCGGCAAAACGTCCGCACACGCATTTGTATATGTTGTAACTGTTTGTCTTTGTATAGCCCATGTTGGTATCTTACGCCGGGCTATGTGACTTTTATAAAAGGCTGTGGTTTAATTATTTCATCTTACATAAGCTTTAAAATTGTGTGTAGGCCTGCTAGCAGAATGTGCACCGCTGTTTTGTGTGGTTTTTTAACTTTGTATTATGTTATTTGTCTGGATTGCTATTTTTACTGAATAATTACTTGTGGTACCTTTTAGGCAGGGACGCCCCAAACTGAAGTGATCTGAGTTTTTCTGTTAGAAAGAATGCGCATGTCCACCCCGAGCATTTGACAAAAACATGACTGATGTACACCGTGCATCCAACCACTTTACTTATTAATGCTTCGGCTATTACTATTAGATCATGACTAATGTAATAATAGCTTGTACAATAATGCTAGCCCCAACACAAGGAAGCTCAATGCACTTTAACATCATGTAGATCAATGTCCTCTTTGTGCCGGCTGGCACATGAGGAAACAAGGGACCTCCATCTGTCTGCTGCTGTTCTGGGGGCTGTTTTGAGTGACAGCTCTTAAGTCTTCTTGATGGTTCGCCTTCCTGTTTCTTTGTGCCTCCCGATGTTCCTCTTTTCTTGAGGTGTCTATAGTTCTGAGGATGGAGTTTAGAGGCATGTGGCACATGTGACCTAGCCATTGCCAGTCCTGCAGCTGATTTGCTTCTGCCCAGGTGCACGTCCCTGCCTTGTCTTGCTCTTAATTCAAGATGGTGTTGGGCCAGGAGATCGTTTGTATGCGCCGCAAACACTTGGTTTGGAACTCTTCTACCTTTTTCTTGATGGAGGCTGTGGTCTTCCAGCACTCTGATCCATATAGGGTAAGACTAAGGATGTTGCTTCTGAAGATCCTGATCTTTGTGTGGATGTTGAGGAGGTCGGTGGATCTCCAGATTGGCTTAAAGCACTGCAAAAGCTTGGTTTGCAGATAGTGATTGTGTCTGTAAGGTAAAGGGTTCTGTCAGCTGGTTGTTGTGGATGACTTGGCCCTGGGTGTTTTCATATAAAGAGTTGATGACGTGTTGACCAGTTTCTTTGGGATGCCACATAGTGAAGTAGAATCTTCCACAGAGTGGCATGATGTAGGCTGTCAAATGCCTTCTTGAAGTCAAACATTTGGATAAGCTCAAAACACATGCCAGATTACTCTTCACTCATTTTTAGTTCTGCATTCAATACAGTGCAACCAGACCTTCTGGCTTTGAGACTGATTTCTGATTTTGATCTTTCACATCAACTGGTTCTGTGGATAGCGGACTTTTTGACTTGCAGACAACAGAGGGAGCATGTCAATAGTAATTATTCTGATATTGTTTTTTCAAGCATTGAGTCCCCACAAGGCTGTTGTCTATCACCCCTGTTGTTTATGATATACACTGACATATATACACATGTTGCATAAAATGTTAGGATCTCACCAGTTGAACTAGAAATTCTGTCTTGATGCGACGTGATGCCTCATGCTCCCCATCACATCGCTGAGACAGCAAGGAATCCACTTCATCAATGAAGATGACTGCTGGCTGGTAGCACCGAGCTACTTGAAACAGTCCTCGAACCATTTTCTCTCCTTCTCCAACCTGTTCACACCGACATCCAAATAACTCTGTCATAGCAAATAGGCTACATACTTGATGAAAATGAGGCACATAACATTTGTATGTTTTTCTGCACTACACAAAGACAATTTAACAGCCATGAGAAATAAAAACTTCACACACTGTCACACACACACACACACACACACTATCCACAAGCAAAAAACAAAAGTTCAGTTGAGCAATTCATCTTCACGATCTGGATAAGGTACAGGCCAGAACAGAAATGTGTCCTCCATCCCAACCATACAGTTTACCCCCCCACCCACTCCAAATAAAATAATGCTAAGAAAATATTGTAGAATACAGAATCCTTCTGCCTATTACTGAGGATGGCTGTAAATATAAACAAAGGACCTCTGGCATGAATTTCTTCTGTATGCTGCCTCTAGCAGAGCAGAAGCTGCAGTTTCCCATAAAGTACAAAATCTGCTGGGCCAGGGTTAGATACATGGGTTGTGTGATTAGAGTGAGTAAGTACCCATGGTTTGTTGTTCAGTGTTAGTACACACGGTTAGTGGGATCAAAATGAGTACATATAGCTTGTGTGATCAGGGATGGTACATGTGGTTTGCGTGATTGGGGTTAGTACGCATGGTTACTAATATAAGTGAGACTTTATAAAGTGCAACATCTCAGCCAAAGGTGACTCATTGTGCTGAACAAAATCACAAAATAGTGACAAAGATGTAGAAGGAAGAGCAATGCGAGGACTCGCTGTGCTCCAGCAGTAAAGGGCGATCAGGAGAACACAGGTATTGATTAATCTTGTGAATATGAAGAAATATTATCACATGAAAACTGCAAGAGGGTGATTATTACTTTAGTTTACTCAAGGTCGCTGCTGAAGCGAGTGAAGTGGAATCCAGCCAATAGATTCTAACAGTTCGCACCTCAACATAACATTATATACCGTCCTGTTGCAAACCAGAAGAAGAAAACGCAGCAGAAGCATGTGTAAACATGAAGGTCAAACACTTTTATCCACACCGAAGCACTACAACAAAACATAAACAAAATGAAGGAGGCCAATCCCCTCAGCCTGTTAGGCCCAGGGACAGAACTCTCATCCTCCAATTAGTGTGATCAAAATGAGAGTACACATGGTTTGTGTGATTGGGGTTAGTGCAATGGTTTCTGTGATCATGGGTTAGTACACATAGTGTAATCTCCATCAAAATTAGTCCACATGGTTTGTGTAATCAGAATGAGAGCCTTTCATCCATGACTGTGACAAACCAGATTAGGTCACTTGAGTGTTACAAATAGGAGTTCCTGGTGTCCTATAAGTGTGGTGACCAAGCTTCATAAAAAGTCATTGGTTCTGTTTTCAGTACAAGATTTGGAGCAGCCTCCTCAGGCACTTGTTCTCAAATACCTTGATTCTCCTCTCTGTATCAGCAAGCAGAGTCAACATCTCACATCCATAAAGCAGAATCAAAATGAGAAGCTTGTACATATTTGCTTGGTAGTAAGCTCCCAGCGACAAAGATTTGAGCCTGTCCCAGTCCAGGGACAGGCTTGTGGTGTCTGTGACGATTGCAATATCATGTAAAGCTGCCAAATGAACACCATCTTCATGCGAAGTTCTCTGTTCCTTTGGAGAGGCGGCAAACCCAGCAGATGTTCTCCTCCCTTGGGAACAATGACTTCTGGTGGCCTTGGCATTGAACATGACCTCTCACAGGTAGTGCAAGTCCTGGTAGTGTAGTTCTTCCATTTTTTTCTGGCGACAGCAGGCAGTCCTGATAGCTTCTTGTTACTGACTCGCCCCCTTTCTCAAAGTTCTCTAACCCAGGCACCCCTCCTCTTGAGTCTTGCCCCAAGACTTAAAACTCAGTCTCTAGGAAAAAGTGAAGTCATTTCGACTGCTGACTGGTTGCTCCGTTCATGCTGATATCGTGCTGAGAAATGTCTTGCAATGTTCTTGTTTCCCTATTTTGCTTCGTCCATTTCTACAGACACGTACACATCATCAAGTAGCCAACACTGACAAGAGGAAAACCACTCTACTGACCTGACTCACCTAAGTGGAGTGGTGGACAGCAGGTGACTACACCCCTCCTCGTCAACCTGGCAGAGGTGTGGGACCCCTGAGGTATCACTCTCTCCCTAGGGGGCGTTGATCCCTCCACCAGTCGGGTGGTTATGCTTGGCGTACTGTAACCGCTCAAAGTTATCTATTCCGTGTAGCACCTCTACGCTTCTACCTCATACAACACCTCTATGCTGGCACATACTTCCCCCTTTCTGCCTTGTAAACAAGCTACCCTAGACCCTAATTGGGGTGATTGTCACTTCCCCTTTAAGGGCAGGGTGCCCAGTAGTGTAGTGGTTAAAACTTGCTTGTCACCACTGAAGTGAGCAGCTTAGGTATCAGATCTTGTCTCAGAACACTCTGATCTGTATGTGACACCTGTCTGCAGGGCTTGGTGTTGGGGGTTTTCTCCGGTTTCCTCCCTTTCCCCCATAGTGCGAAATCACTGTTAACTGGAAGCACTTTCCTACCAAATAAACCAACCAACCAACCATCCCCTTTAAGGTTACCACATAACAGATGCCTTGTATAATGCCTCATACACATAAAGGCACAACCTCTTAAGATACAGGATGCACAAAGCTTTATGTAGCCCTACTTTGAAGTGAGAAAGCATATAACCTACCCACTTGGATGTCAATGATGAGGCGCTGATACAGAAGAAAGTTGACTTGGACTGGCTGGCGATGCACTTTCCTGAAGTGGCCACACCAAAAATGTTTAATATATTCAAGAACCCAGTCACAGACAGATGTAACCCAACACTCCACAAGCAAACATTTATATACTGAGTTGTCAGAAAAGTCATGATGCATTTCTACAACAGGCAATAATAATAATGGAAAAAAATATGTGATAGCTCTCACTCTCTGCGAAGACCAGTAATGATGAACATTAGATAACAGCCAGTGGATGGTGAGATGACACTAATTTTCATTTTTGAAAGTACTAGTCATTCCCATCATCATCATTGCTATGTCATTTGATAGCTGACAGTTCTAGCTTTAGTCTAAAAAAAGTTTTAGCAGTTTGGTTGAGTTTTTGAGATTTTACAACAAGCTGAAGAAAGAGGACCAAGCTGTGCATTTTTGGCAATATTTTACTGTTTTACGTAGGTAAAGGGAAGAAAGAGTGTCAAGTTTGTGAAAAGTTGTGTAAAGTTTATGGTGACAATGAACTAGAAAAACATCAGAGCCAACAATGGTTCACGAAATTCTGTTCTGGTAATTGATCTCAACAACACTCTTCAGTCAGTGAGGCCTACCAAGGTTGATGATGTCAAAACAAAGATATTCATCGAGTCAAACCCACATTACACAACATGAGAGATTGCAGAAACATTGAACATCAATCATTCAAGCATTTATGACCCCAGGAAGAAGTTTTGATACATAAGCAAGCTTGATATTTGGGTTCCTCAAGAACTCAAAGAAACACCAACAATATGCTCATTAAACGTGAAGAAAGCCATCCTTTTTTTTTGAAGTGACTGATAACTGATGATGAGAAACTGTTTACAACAATGTGGTGTCCTGATGCGATGATTCACCTGAAACGACATCAAAAGCAGAGATTCCTCAGCGGAAGGCTATGCTCTCAGTGTGGTGGGATTTTAAAGGTGCCATGTTTTTCGAGCTCCTACCAATGAACCAAACAATCAATTTCGATATGTACCGTCAGCTATTGGATAGTTTAAATGAATCCATCATCAGCAAACGTCCAGGTCTCATTAATCCTAAAGTTGTGTTCCATCATGACAATGTGAGACACCACAAAAATTACACTGGTCAACACTGAAATTATTACTGACTTAAAAAGGTCCTAATGTGTAGTATCTTGGTGAGCGGAACATGAATATGACCATGAAAAAAGTTTTTGGGCTCTCGTTTTGAAGATATTTGATATAGTTTATTGTCTATGTTTCACCGCGTCAATGTATCCAGTAGGACTGTTACAACATCCTAAATAAGCCTAGAATGTTATCTGATGCAATGCAGTACTACTGCCAGCTGATGTCACAGTATACTATATATAGCCCAGTCACAAAGGTTGAGCATTTAAAATATTTCAAACTTGGTGGGATACAGTTTAAGCTACTATTACATAAAACTGTTATTATTTTATCCATTTAGTTACTATACACAACACTAATGCCTCCAAAGTGTGTTAATACCCTGGACAAATTTTGCTGTATTTGTGGGCAAGTGACATTTGCCAACCAGAAGCAAAGTATCACATCTTAAGTGAAGAAGGCAAATCATCTTTTCTTCGGATGCAAGACTGACGACCAAGACAAGCCTTGGGCCCTGCATGTATACTGTGCTACATGTGAAACACAACTTTCACAGTGGGTGAATGGCAAAAGACCATCAATGCCATTTGCAGGCCCCATGGTATGGAGACAGCCAAGCAAGCACACAAATGACTTATTACTTCTGCTTGGTTCCTCCTCTTTCCGGCAGGATAACGAAGCAAAAGAAGTGAAGAATAGTCTACCCAGATTTTCACTGTGGTGCATCATCAACCCCACAGGGAATAACAGGAAGAACTAAATGACCTGGTTCATGATTTGAACTTATCCAAGAACAAGGCAGAATTTCTAGGTTCAGGGCTCCAATGAAATCTTCTAGAAGATAATGTTACAATTACTTCATATTGAAAGCGCCACCAGCAGTTAGAGCCTTTCTTCACAAAGGAAGGTAATCTGGTATTCTGCTCTGATATCAAGGGCCTCATGAATGCCTTAGAAATCACTCATGACCCACAAGAAAGGAAAATATTTGCAAAATCTCTGAAACTGAGTCTTAAGGCTGTGCTTTTGCACAATGGAAACCGTCTTCCATGTATTCCAGTAGCACACGCTGAAAGAGACTACGATAACTTCAAGAAGCTACTGAATTCCATTGAGTATAACAAGTACAGTTGCCATCTCTGTGGTGATTTGAAGACAGTTGCTCTTTTAACTTCATTGCAGCAGGAAGATACAAAATAAATGTTTCTTATGTGAGTGTGATAGACGAGCAAGGGAACTGCACTACTTGTTTGTTTATTGTTGGAGTTTTATGCTGTGCCAGCAACTAGGGCTATATCACGGCAATAAAAGTAATTTTAAGTTTGCAGAAGGAATGGACTTGCATACAAAATGTAGCAGTTAGAGAGAAGAATATCCAGTACCCAGCTCTGGTTAAGGCTCATAAAATCCTGCTAAACCACTCTTCATATCAAACTAGATTTGAGGAAGAAATTCGTGAACGCCATGGACCAGACTTAACCAGCTTTCTAATACCTGCCTGAAAAATTCTTTTAACTCAGATAGGCAAAGATTAAAGAGGGAGTTTTTGTGGGTTCCAGAGCTCTTCAAAGATGACTGGTTCAACAACCTGCTGCAGGATGATGTAAAACAAGAATGGAATGCTTTTCATCTAGTGTCTCCAAAATTTCTCAGCAATGTTAGGGCAAAAAACTACAAGGAACTTAGTAGAAGACAGGCTGATGCAGTATCAGACACTTGGCTGCAATATGTCTCTAACAATCCACTTCCTTCATTTCCATCTGAATTTCTTTTCTGGCAACTGTTGTGTGATTTGTATGATTTATACAAACATGGCCAACGTTTTCATCAAGATATCGCAACTATGGAAAAAAGATAGCAGGGAAAATTGCCCACTACCATGCTGCCTGACTATTGCTGGACACGCCCTAGAGATGCTCCCAAACAAGAGACAGGCAAAGACATCTAAGAAGTCTATGACTTGACTGTTTACAGGTGTTAACCAGAGGTCAGTTAGTATCAGCATGCATTTCTTGATGTACACAATAATTATTGCAGATTACAACAAAACTAGAGCCAATTTTGCATTTGATTGTCACATTTGTGTTGAGCACATAAAAATGTATGAGAAATAACTAATTTTATTTCAGTAAAATGACAGGTCTTTCTACAAATGAGGAATTATGAAGCTAACTGAAAGACGACAAAAGGTTATTCAACAAAACAGGCAATATGTCTTTAGTTGATCTTTCTTCTTTATAAAAGACCTTTGAAAAACAAACAAAATAAATCCATCATGATTTTTCTGACAACCAACAATATATATATACACACATATATATATATAACCACATCTATATGAGCAGATATATATTATTATACAGTCATGTGTGTGTTTTTCTCTACAGTCATGCGTTTTCAAGTCAATGCTTAGTCTCCCCTAAGCCTCTCCTGCTATTTGATCTAAATATGTATGCAGCATGTATATATATACAGTCATGCAGCATATGTGTAAATGTCTACATTTAGTTATGCAGCTTATGTGCCACAAGTGATCTATGATGTTACTCTTATAGGTATAGCAGCACCTGGACCCTACCTATTAAGGTTTTCCCTGTGCCTGGTGGTCCAAAGAGTAACAGTCCTTTAGGGGGTCCTCTTAATCCTGTGAAGATGTCTCTAGAAAAAATAAAACAAAAGCAAGTATTTACTCTTAAAAAAGTCATAAGTATTAGGGAAAGTGACAGTGGTAAGAACTCTAAATGTATCCAAAAGTTTATCTATTTTTAACTACTATTGGTCCTAGTGACCAAATTCTGAAGGAACTAGATACTCAGCTTTTCAGATTTGCATGGAATGGTAAATAAAGAAAACAACTATATGTCAAGTGCACAAAGAAAGTTAAAATGATTAATGTTTATTCATTTGTAATGGCATGAAAGATTACTTAGTTGAAGGGCATAGACTAAGATTACAAAATTAGTAATCATATTTCTCTTAGTTCTTTTGATAATTGCATTATACACCATAATGTAAATACTGAGTGTTGAAGAATGTGTCAGAGGGCAGGCAGAAGGAAAACAGGGGTAGAGTTACTGTAAGAGCTTTTTTGCTGGGTGAGGAGAGCGGAACGCCGTGCTCAAAGGAGGCTGAGACTGAGGATGAGACACAGGACAGCTGGTGCAGGTGTGAGAAAGATGACCCGGGACCAGCAAGAAGGTACTCCACCGCCAACTTGATAGCAGCCACATAGGAGCACCGTGGAATGGCCACCAACTTACTGAGGGGAGGGACGATTGCTGCGAGGGCCAACGCAAAGCCGATGTGATTTACACTTCTTCATCCGGAGCCGTTAACCGTTCAGTCTTGAGGACCACGTGGGGCAGAAGCGTGAGCTGGAAAGGGACTAACTACATCAGGACAAAATCGTACAGTAAGACTTTTCCATCTTGGTAGACGGATAAACAGAGAAAGGGGATGGTTTGGTCCCTATCTACTTTAGTACGATTAGTCTTTTCAGGCAGGAGAACTGAACTGTTCAAGGTTTTTCTGCAATCCACCTCCTTCAACTGTGAGTGTTGGAGAGAAACATTGGGCAGTCTCCCAGTACTTATGTCATATGGAGCCGTTAGCCGTATAACTGTTCGTGTTTTTGCTTAGTCAGTATTGTTGCTCAGTGCACAGTGTCACATTATATTTCAGAAAAGTGACTGTAAATTTGATTCATTTAAAATGGTGCATTTGAACAGAACATTTTTTGGGAGGTTGATTTTGTGCTTGCATGTGTTGCTGGTATTGGTACTTGTGCTTGGTGTCGTGAACTCTGGGAAATGAGCACGCGAAGATGGTCAGAGGTTGTGATTCCGCTGCCTCAGGCTGATCACACTCTCGACACCTCTACCAACTCGCGCCAACATAACGTGTACGCGCACACTTACACTAAATTGCTAATTACACTTTAATTGACTCAGAGCCCCCAGTGTACCTCCCCAATAAACAACGCAAGGCAATTTAGTGTATTAAAGAAAGTTATTAATACTCGAGAGCATTTTCAACAATTTGCAAGATGATGCAATCACACAATATGGCCGTTATCTAGGGTGTCCCGTTATTTGTCTATCCCTAGTCTAGGTAACGTGAGCCACTAATTAGCTTAGCTAATACACACAACACACGCACTCGTGTAACACACACTCGCCTTTTATCTCTTCACGCAAAAGTCTCTTGTCACGTGAGGGGGCCCCTCCCATGTTGACGTCCGAGAAACCGTTGATGATGCTCCGTCGTCGTAGCTGACTCCTTCACGAGCGCTGAGACTCTGGCACCACCGCGTGCCACCACGTGCCTGTCTCATCCCTAGGCCGGACTGCTGTCTCAAGCTTAACAGCGCCTACAGGACCGACACTTATCTACCAGCTTGCCTCTACTGTTTACGACCAAACAGATACTGGAGATGAAGCGTCGTACACTCTGCGACAGAGCGGGTCTTCCACACCTCTGAGTCGGTTGTGCTAGAGCCGTCACGATTCCAAGACAAACTCACAGCGGATAATCTGAATAGCCTTGAACAGATTTCTGCTACAACCTTCTTCTTCGACCACCAGTGCGAAAGACCACGAGTCTTGACCGATCACAATACTAAATCTTCATCTGCGAGGATCATCCTCTCTCGTGAAACACACTTCAGTCTTACTTTCGACCATTCTGCTACACTCCGTAGCTAACACATGATAGACAGGTGGTCACTGTGACTTATTCCAGCACAAACTACACCCCCTCTTTACCCCCTCTCACTAGTAACGCGATCTGCGACTAGTGCGCCATCCCGTCTGGCTTCCTATTCACTACCTGTGTCCACCGGGTGGCAATAAAAGGTAGCGCTGTTGTCCTGTTTCAGGTGTACCGCGGACTTCTATAATTAACGGGCGTAGACTGACCACTGCTCTCTCCTTCTCTGAGAGATCCCCTGCAGCGACAACTACCCTCCCGCATTCCGACCTGACCCTGCGCCATGTCCGTCGTGACGTAAGCGGTTCACAGGTCTACTGATTCCAGGGGAGATAAACGGTGGTGAGACGTCTTGGCCCTTTGTCCCCCAGACGGTCAAGTGCCGCCAAAGGCCGACTACTCTGTCCTCGACATAACTCACCGCTAACACGTCCCCACAGTTACCCATTTCACCTTCTGACAGTCAGCTTACAGCGCGTCCGCCTGTTTTGTGGAGGGAGCAGAAGTGGGACACCAGCACTATAGCCCTATACTAGTTATCACATGACACTTGGATAATTTAATTGCTTCATATGTGCCCTTTTGGCTAAGGCAATCTTGTGTTGCATTTAGGGAAGAATGTGCATGTCCTCAAGTGGTGTGTGACAGTATGCGTACACCATAATGTAAATATTTATTGCTAAAGAATGTTTTTGTCATATTCGATTTGGAATCTTGGTCAACAAGTTTCAACTAGGTAATCTTTCATTCAGTCACAACCAATGGACTGAATACTGTTGTGACATGTACCACTTCCCATTGGCAACAGACCTTAACATCCTCCAAGACAACCAGGATACAAACGCAGACCCAGCAGACATACAAGTCCTACAGGAAGAGGTCAAACTGGCTTTTCGCAGTCTGAAGGGAGAATAGAAATAGGTAAAGACAAGACCACAGAAATGGTGAACACAACTGGACCTGGGAAAGTGGATATCCCCATGAATGGAGAACAACTGTAGGGGTTTCAGAGCATTAAGCACCTGGGCGTGACCAGCACAAAGGACAGTGTCTGTGGCAGACATTCATCTCAGAATCACATCAGCGGCAACATTATGAGAAACAGGTCTTTTGATTACTCACGGACGCAACAAAGGCCAAACAACAATTTCTTTTATTGTTTTCTTAGCATAGCTGAGGCCAGCAATGTCCTCCCAGTTCATGTGCGGCTTGTGATCCATTATCTGTTTAAAAAGCAGTTTCAGTGAGATATGAGAAACTGAAAGATACTGCTTTTGAGAAACAAATTATGTGCATGATACAAAGAAACAGTCTGCAACTCAAATAGTAAGAAAGTCTACAGAAAAGGTTACAGTTATAAAACAGTTAAAACAAACAATATTTTCATGTGTTTTTTCTTGATATTTCCAGTATATTACTAAATGAATATAACTAACGAATATGCTATATTTTCTCTCTTTTATATATCTCTATATATATATGTGTGTGTGAGCTGCCACCATAAAATGAATCTTCAGTTGCAGAGACCAGTTTTGTAGCATTGGCCTAAAAAGTTGATTAGAGTCAACTCTGTGCCATTGGACTTGCACACTTCAAACCTTTATAACTCAATTTTAGGACTAGAAGAACAATATTATCAAAAGAAATGTCAAAACCTGCACATTTTACAAATATACAATTTGCAAAATCTCAGCTTTATGACTTAAAAACTCATTCTGAGGCAGCGGGTCACATGTATATACATTTGTAAACCTCATTCTTAATAAGCTGTATTATCTTCGGGTCAATGCTTTTCAGTCTGTCATCAGGTTCCATCTCAGCAACAGGACACTGGTTATCTCTCTGAAGAACACCACCAGTGCTGGGCACAACATGAAATCATTAAAGGCTAGGGTTAGCAGTTTACACTTTGGCCAAACAACATAGTTGGAAAAAAATGTAATAAAGAAGACATCTTAACTTGTAATACTGGATTTTGGAATTCATTCCATGTTTTCTTTTTTCAGATTAACGAAAAACAAAGACAAGGAAGACTACTCGTGCACAAGCATATTTCGAAATTACCTCTCCATGCCTCTTCCCATAACAGGTGGAATGAATCTATTATTTGGACCCCTCCTGCATGAACAAATTACAGGAGAAAAGTTACTTTATGCAAAGCCATTTGGTGTGTGAAAATAGTTGATTCATAATCATGTGGCGTACAAGTATGAACCTCCCACTTTAATCTATTTCTATTTTCATGGAATTATCATTTGTAGCACACAGCACGAGAACATAAGCCCTCATTCATTAAGCATTATAAAAAGGCTCTTACCTTGTCCCTAGTGACTTCTTTCCCTGTCTGTAGGAACAAGCTAAAGTCCCCTGGTCTTGCCCAGAGTTTTTCATGATATCCGTAATCTGCCAAATCAAACAAAACTACTGACTGGTTGCAACGTGAGAACAGAACTGTCTACTGGTCAAGCTGCTCTGTCCCAGTTACACCTGTCTACTGTCTACTAATGAAGCTGCTAAGTGTCTGTCCCAACCAGCAGTCTACTGGTAAGGTGACCAGACGTCCCGCTTTTGACCTCGTGTCCCGCCTGCTCATCGGGCGGCACGCCCAATGTCCCGCTTTCTGGCAAGTCCATCAAAGTGCCGCTTGTCTTTACAAATCTGTTTACCGTACACCGAGTCGTATCCGCGCCTTTGGTTTTGGCTTTTGCATTTTGGCGTTGTCTTGTTGATCCCTATTTATTTTTCGCTGCTGTGCGGGCTCCGGTGTTTGACCCGTGACGATAATGACCTGCCGGCCGATATCTTATTGCACGCGCCGCTGGTACATCGCCGGTGGTCGTCTGATCGTTCCTCTTAAGGTGTCATCTTCTTTGGTTACGGTTGTCTGAGTTCCCTCACTTCCCAGTGGCATTAACTTTTCTCCCTACCCTAACCCCACGCCAGGTGACTACACCCCAAACCTAGTGATAATGGAAAGGACAACCAATGAGTACATAATGGCTTTCACCTGCCGACTTTATTGTGTAAAGCTGTTTGTAGTCGCTCACTTTCCTTTGAAGGCAGCCACCCCCTTTGCCCTCTAACGACGTTTCTCCTCGCCTTTCGGCATTTCGTCCTCCCGCGTGTTTTCCGCTGCACGGCATTTTATTCACTTCCAGTAATTCTTTTCTTTGACTTGATTAGTGACTAAACTAATGTCGGGGACGAAACGAACATCGCCAGTGAAAAGACAGTTAAATGTGGAAACACTGAGAGGACTTTTAATTGTGAAGTGCAACTTTAACAGCGAAAATTCAGGAAATCCTTGTGAAAAAATTTATGTCACTATCTTGCACGAACCAAAGCTTTACAAGGAGATTCACGGTCTATGAAGTACGGTTTGGGGGCAACAGCCCCGCAAGATGACGAATGTGCCGGACCATCGTCGGCACGATATTTTATACAGCGCCTCACCTGCACGTCCGCAAAGTTGGCTGAGCGGTAGATAAGGTAGGAATATTTTAATTTAAATTTTAAATACCGTTTTTCTTTTTTTTTTTCTTTTTAAAAATGGAATAGTATAGTGGCGTGGACAGATTTGCCGTTGAAAGCACCACGACTCGTTAAAGTCAGAGGAAAGGTTCCTTTTCGGCGTTCTTTGTCGGTGACGACACCATCATCGCCACGCGTCCCGCTCTCGCTGCCGAAACGTCTGGTCACCTAAAGTAGTCTACTGGTCAAGCTGCTAAGTCTCTCTCCTAATCAGACTTTAACCTCTGGTTTTTCTTTGAAGCATGTGTTGCACAACTCTTCTTTATCAAAAATGAAGCTGATATTTACTGAAGTTGTAGTGTAATAATCTGTCATTATATAATTAACTATACAAAACACAAGTTACATAAACCTTCATCTGTCAATTTATCTGTTTCAACAACCAAACACATACAGCTAAATGCACATGTGCACACATATGCTGTATGCAGAAACACAAAAAAATCACGTTACTAATATTAATAGACAGAGATTGTCCAAGCATAAGCTATACATATTGCTCTCTGGCTGTTCTGAAAAAGTTCTGCTGAGATGGCCTTTCTTCCCTTTCACAGACTTGCTCCTCTGTGTCTAATTCTTGACAGGGAATCTTCCTCTGTGAACATGTTTGGTTCAAGATTTAAGACAAATTGCAACATGGAAACATTTTAACATGACAAACTCCATTCTTATTAATTATAATTAAAACAATATAAATTACACAGGGCTGATATTGGAGATTTGTACAAATGTTATCAAGCTCTAGATAGCCAGCATGCTTCTAAGCGGCTTTAGCTCATAACCACATACTTTTCATAGTGCACCATGATCACAGCTAAAACCCTCAAGTTATGTCAGCATGCTTCTAAGTGCTTTAGTTTATATTTCATAACCACATATCAGAATTGAAAGGACTGTCAAGTTATGTCTTTACAGTTTTTAAGATTAGACCAAGAAGAGTTTAACTTCTTTTAACTTTTAGGTCCTGACCTTCCCACTGCATGAGGCCATCTGAGTTACTGGTGTTTGGCATTCCAACAGGTGATGTGATGCATGACTGGATTGATGACCACAATATTTAGATGCTGTTGAAATAAAATATCTGTTAGTTAACTTACCATACAAACCTACAATTACCAAGCCGACCTCACACTCAAGAAGTGCATTTACCCAGCCTGAAGGTAGACTGACTAACTGGATATAACAACTCTAACCAAATATTAATGGACTTAGAGCAGGTCTACCCAAATCATTTTACCAGCCAGTATTTTATGGGAAGAATCCCTTTTCCACAACCTTCTCCTACATAAAACAAATATGGTGGCAGTGAAGAGTGACTCAATTGAAGCCAACACTAAATTCTAGATCTATCAAATAAACTGGATAGATATAATGGCTCAGAACTGTTTGGTAAATATCATTTTCGTTAAATTCATAATCTGGGTAGCAGATTCCATAAAACTTAACAATGCAATTGACATTGCATCCTTTTTTCCTGCTGTTGATTTGTTTCCCAACGGTACACGGACGTTTCGCCGCCGGACGTTTCGGAGCCGGACGTTTTGCCGACCGGACGTTTCGGAGCCGGACGTTTTGCCGACCGGACGTTTCGGCGCCGGACGTTTTGCCGACCGGACGTTTCGGAGCCGGACGTTTTGCCGACCGGACGTTTCGGCGCCGGACGTTTCGCCGCCGGACGTTTCGGAGCCGGACGTTTTGCCGACCGGACGTTTCGGCGCCGGACGTTTTGCCGACCGGACGTTTCGGAGCCGGACGTTTTGCCGACCGGACGTTTCGGAGCCGGACGTTTTGCCGCCGGACGTTTCGGAGTCGGACATTTTGCCCACCGGCGTTTCGTCGCGGGGCACTTCATTTCGGCATTTCACGCGGGACCTTTAGCCGAAGTCAAGTGTGTGACGCCCCTTAGCTCACACATTTCTCTCGCCATTGTATCAATGTATCAGTGAACTCTCTCTCACTACAGTGGCGTAGGTGGTGGAGAGACCTGTGCCCGTCTCTGGGAGTAGTCGGGGGTTTGCCACGTGCTGTGTGTACTGTCGCTGGAACTGGCGTACGTGGTGTCTAGAAGAGGGTTCCAGCAACCAGCGTATTTTCCCCGCGTTTGTTGTGAGATAGAACAAAGCGTGTCACGAGCCGTTGGGTGAGTAGGCTTAATTAATCTTTACTTTGTTTTTCCACCCGATGGCTACCCTGGCCAGTATGCAGAACGCAGTTTTTTCTGCCTTAAAACGAACAAAAAACATACCTGAGAAGTTCCATGACACAAACGCGCTTGAATAACTGTCTCATTATGCATGTATTTAAAGAGAGGGTTGATCTACTTAATCTGGACGAGATTGCAATGGAGTTCATTAATAAAAATCACCGAAGACACAGTTTTTTGGCACACTGACTTGCCAACCTTGATTAATATGATTTATATGATTATAACGTTTATCACATTTCTTGTGAATGCGTTAGCCGGGGAGTCATTCTTTAATTTGTTTTTTCTTATTTAATGCTGCTTTGCCTTTTAACAATAAAGCAGTGTGTTGTGATGCTACCACTGTGTACGTGCGTGCAGTACTCCCCACCCCATCCTTTTTTACGTAATGTGCGAGTGCGAACACCGTTCACTGTCAGCAGGGAGTTTGCCCCCCCCCCCCCCAACGCCGAACATCTTCCTACGCCACTGCACTATCCCTCCTCATGTGAACCGTTAGCTCACACATTTCTCTCGCCATTGTATCAATGTTTTTTCTCAAAGCTGTTGCGCATAATCTGTGACACAATCAAAGTGAACTGTCTGTGAAGTCTGTGTGTAAAATTTGTTTGAAATAAAGAATTATTGTGTAATCTAGTAGTTACTTTTTATTCTTTGAGAAGTAAGTAAGCTCTCTCTCTGACATAATGCAGTGAAACGTCCGGTCGGCAAAACGTCCGGCTCCGAAACGTCCGGCGGCGAAACGTCCGTCGGCAAAACGTCCGCACACGAGTTAAGACAATGGTTTTATTGGTTTCTCCATAGACTGAAGTATAATAGTATAATTAAAATCACACAGTTGCTGACTATCAGTTGTATCCAGCAAAGAATCTTTAGTAAAAAAATGTGCCCTAACCCTCTCTCGATCTCGAATCTCTCCAATCTCGAATATTTATATACCTTCCCCCCATTGAATCTTCCAGAACCTCTTTCACCACCTCTTGTCTGGCACGTGGCTACATCCTGGCATTGATTGGTAGGCCTCATTAAATAAGTATGCTGGCTGGCCAAGTCCTGAGCCCCACAACGTGTGTGTGCGCGCGTGCATGCATGCATCCCCCATCCCTCTCTGCCTGACCTAAAAGCCCAAAATATAAAGTCAGGCAACCTAAGTTGGGGTGGGGGCAGTAGGCCAAGTGGAAGGACGAGAGGTTCAAGGTTGATCGAATGGGGATGTTTCATAAATAGCACAAAAAATGAAAGAAAAAGAAAGACATTGCTAACTGGGTCACTAACATCCTGTATCTGACTAACAGAAATAAAATAATATTTAAAAAAAATGATCAGCACATACAAAATACTCAATTCTTGTAACAACTAGGGTGTTCCTAAGTTCCTGTGATGGAGAATCTTAAAAACGGATTAAAAAACTCTGAATCTCGATCTGAAACTCTGAACAAGACTGAATCCTGAAACCTCTAACCTCGACTAGGCATTACCAGTTAAATCTCTAACTTCGACTACTGATATCCATTAAACTCTCCAGCAACTGTCAATTCATCCATTCACCCATTTGCCCACTCTTGAGCAATTACAGAGGTCAAGTTGGCTCAGCGGTAAAGTAGCTGCCCAATTCCTAAGTGCATTCGTGCATATCTGTGTGTGTGTACCCATGCACCAACCATGTGTGCAAATGTATCAGGGACCTAGTCAGAGTACTAGGACTGAGTGCACGTGTGCGGACGAAAGTCGTGAGTGATGGGAGTTTCTGGAATGCATGGCCGTTTGATGTTAACGAAGAAAGAAAGGAAAGGTGTGACGGGAGATGGAGAGAGCGGCCAGCGAGGACAGATTTGGGGTAGAAAGCAATGGGCGAGAGGCGCTTAATGGTGGGGACCCTAGTAGCATTGAAAGAGGAATAGGAGGATTGTGTTTCTGATGGAAACGAGAAGCAACTGCCGGGACAGTGTGCTGACAGAGAAGGGATTGGGACATTGAGGTGGACGCATCATTCAGAGGAGAGAGACATTGCCAAGACAGTGAGCCTCACTAGTGTGTAAGGGATTGAGTGTGTTAGTCAAGGGAAACTCATTGCCAAGACAGTGAGCTTTAATAGTTCGTAATAGATTCAATGGAATTTTGTGACTGTGTTGTTCGGAGTAGAGGCCATTGCCGAGTCATTGTGTTTCATAGCGTGTAGAAGATTCAGTGGATTTTGTGATAGTGTTAGTCGAGGGAAGAGCCATTGCAGAGACTGTGCTTTAATTGGGTGTAAGGGATTCAGTGGATTGTTGGCGATTGTGTTAATCGAAGAGGAAGCCATGGCAGAGACAGTGTGCTTTAATGGTGGGTAAGAGATTCAGTGGATACTTGTGGTTGTATTAGTCGAGGGAAGAGCCATTGCAGAGACAGTGTGCTTGACTGGAACATAAGAAATTCATTGCTTTTGTGACTGTGTTTTTCATAGTTAGTTTTTTTATATTTTGTTTTGAATAAACGTAGGCAGATTCGTACAGGCAAATCATTTTGTTTTATTGGAGAGAAAGAACGCGCTATTGTCTGACCCGCTGGTGTGCATCGAGAGAGTGTGACCGAGTGTGACCGAGAGACGCTAGCGGTGTCGTGACAATTCGCTCGTGTGCAAGTATGAAACATTGCATGTGTGCAAGCACGCCACTGTCTGTGTGCAAGTATGCCACTCTGTGTGAGTGCAAATATGCGACTACATGTGTGCAAGTATGAAACATTGCATGTGTGTGTCATGAACCAGCCTGGTTCAAGGCCAGAAAACAGGGCCGAACTAGTAATAGAAACATTAAAGAGGGGCAGTTGGTACCCTGAGGCGATACCAGGCTGAGTGGACAATAGGGGTCACCACTTCTCAGGTACGTTACTTCACGGGTGCTAATGGAAAGGCCAGGCCCCGTATGCAGGGAGCACCGATAGCGCCGCTATAGGTACGATATCCCTTTCGTCACGATAGCGCGGGAAAATTCGCAAGCAGGGACCGCCGATAGCCGGCTATCGTAGCTCTACGGCTAATGGAGCCTCACCCCTCCGTTAGCTCGCTATCGTACCGAAAGCACAAGATGGCGGACTGTGTTCGGGGACCGTATTCGACGCTGTTTGCGCCGCGAACGTGTTTTTCGGGACAGGAATCCTCCCCTTGACTGGTACAACGACCAAGAACTGTACTAGAAATATAAATTTAGAAGACACGATGGTTTAGAACTGACAAATGACATTGCAGCAGCAATCGAATCGTCGAATCGACGTGGGTGGCTTTCTCCAGTGTTACGGGTACAGAATAAATGAGTTATTATGCTGCTGATAAAACTTGTTCAGCTTGTTGTATATTTGATTTTAGCCATGATTAGTTGCTTTTTAAATGATATTTTAAATTTGAAAAAGGCAAAATTAACATCCTAGCTTAGGTATTGTGGAGACTAACATGACTGTAAAGTGACAGTCAAACCTTCTAGTTCTTGACATAGGATTGTGTGAGAGAGTTTGTGTGTGTTGAGGCTTTGTACTGTAACCCAAAAATTTTTAGTTTGCATTGCATCTCACTTCTGAATACCTGTTGCAGGGTGTGTGTGTGTGTTGATGCTTTGTAATGTAACCCACATTTTTTTGTGCATTGCATCTCACTTCTGAATACCTGTTACAGATATGTGTGTGTTGAGACTTTGTACTGTCACCCACATTTTTTCATTTTGCTTTGCATCTCACTTCAGAATATCTGTTGCAGGTGTGTGAGTTTGTGTGTGTTAAGGCTTTATACTGTAACTGACAAATTTTTATTTTGCATTGCATCTCACTGCTAAATACCTTTTGTAGGGTGTGTGTGTGTGTTGATGCTTTGTAATGTAACCCACTTTTTTTTTTTTTTTGCATTGCATCTCACTTCTGAATACCTGTTACAGGTGAGTGTGTGTGTGTGTTTTGAGACTATGTACTGTAACCCACATTTTTTTTATTTCGCATTCCATCTCACTTCAGAATATGTGTTGCAGGTGTGTGAGTGTGTGTGTGTTGAGGCTTTGTACTGTAACCCACATTTTTTAGTTTGCATTGCATCTCACTTTTGAATAGCTGTTGCAGGGATGTGTGTGTGTGACTTTGTACTGTCACCCACATTTTTTCATTTTGCATTGTATCTCACTTCAGAATATGTGTTGCAGGTGTGTGAGTGTGTGTGCTGAGGCTTTGTACTGTAACCCACACTTTTTAACTGTATACAGATCCACTCTAATATACAAAAATGCATACACTGGCAGTACTGCTAGTTTTAATTATCATTTATCTCTTTGTCTAGCTTGCTTATTTAGCTTTTAGCAGCCAGACTTCTAGTTTGAGATTTTAAATTCTAGTTCCATTTGGCTTATTATAGACTGCTTTTTGGTCTTTGAAATGCTAGATCATGAGCTGTTGCTCTGTATCTCCTTTGCTGGCTGTTTTTCTTTTTTTCATTCTAAGGGTTTTCTAAGGGTGGTGTTGACGAGTAGAAATTTGCCAACGATTTGAAGGGACTTGAATATTCTGTGGCAGAGCAAAGAAAAATATGTAGTAAATGATGGTTGCAAGAGTGGCAATTAGATTTCTGCATATACATCAATAGCATTCTATAGAAAAGTGATGTTATCCACAAACTGATTTAGTGTAAAGTGGCAGAAAATTATCAATCCTGCAAAAATTTACTGAAAATATCATTTAAATGTATATATATATTTGTGTGTGGATGCAATAATTCACTTTTCATTTTGCTTTTGTTTTAAAATGTGTGATTGTGACTGTTTGAGAGTAAAATAAATTTCTCTATGTAAATTTTAAGATATTGTGTATGATTTGCAAACATAATCACATTTTCTATTATAATATTATAATTTCATAAAAAATATAAATAAAAATAATTAATTATTCTGTCATTTACTGTTTTATATACTTTTTTAGCCAGTTAATGTGTCACTTTCCTCCAATACCACTGTTCAGGGTTTTCCATGGATATATCCTCTAACAAAATTTTTATTTCCATGTCACTGAAATTGGCTTTTCACATACGTTTCGTTTCCCGTTTTTCTGCAACTAGGACATCGTCAGGGAGAAAAAGTAAACGCTACTTTTAAAACAAATACATATGCGCAGTAGCGCATGAAAATCGGGTCTACCCGGAAGCTATTTATAGAACTGCCTTCCCGCGCCGAAAGCTAGTGGAGCTCTATCGGCGTTCCCTGCATACCACGTTAGTGGGGAGACTATCGCTGCTATAGCTTTCGGACCGAAAGGCTCTATCGCGACGATTGGCTAACGGTGTTTCTTGCATACGGGGCCAGGTGTATGCAGGCAGCTGCACCCGTCTTCAGGAAACAACGACGTCCAGTTCAGAAGTCATCTCTACTACGAGTATCGTCGCCGCATCCATTGCCTGGGGCAACTGTGGTGGGACAGTGACAAGGAATCGCCTAGAAGCCCAGGTGTACGCAGCCAGCTCCACCCATCTTCAGGAAGCAACGGGCGAAGTAGTCTAGTGGGACTATCGGTACGATATTATTCCAAGACTGTGAATTGTGGGTCAGGGACGGACCGTGTGTCCGGACATATGTGCAGATACGTGCAGATGCGTAAGACCAAATCATCTTCTAAATTCATTGTTGTTTAATTGTCTTCATGTCAACCTAATTTGCTTTTGTTTTAATTATAATCTTTTACGTTGTACACTGTCTTGTCAGTTGAGTGTTTGCGCACGCGGGTGAGACTGCTAGTCAGGACGCGTGCAGACGTGCGTACAGGCGGGCGATTGTGTGTGAGGGCGAAAGCCGGGTGGAGCGAGCCAGCTAAAGAGACCCTTTCCCCTCGGGCGAGTCAAACCAGCCTTCTCCCAGCCTAGTTACGTCACAGTGTGCAAGCACGCCACTGTCTGTGTGCAAGTATGCCACTGTCTGTGTGCAAGTATGAAACATTGCATGTGTGCAAGCACGTCACTGTCTGTGTGCAAGTATGCCACTCTGTGTGAGTGCAGATATGCGACTACATGTGTGCAAGTATGAAACATTGCATGTGTGCAGGCCTGTGCTTGTTCAAGTGGGTGCATGTATATTTCCCCCCTCAATCCCCCTCTGCCTGACCTAGAAACCACAGACTTCAAATACCCAAATGGACTTCAAATGGATCAGGCAGCCTTGTCTGAGATACTTTGTCCAGAGAAAATAAACCAAGAAAGCTGGAACCAAAAGATTTAAGGTTAGTCAAGTGGCTATATTACATAACTCGTGTTGTAAAGGGGCAAAGAACAGGCGAATTAACTAGCGCCGTAGTTACACATTAAAGGTATCTATATGTCAACACCAAAAATACAGGAATAAATTATCAATATAATTCTTTCCAAGGTGCTATATGTTAGGAACATCCTGCTAAACAAGAACACAAAGAGCAGACAAAGAAGATAAATGAACGTTCATGTACTTATTAGATTCACATAAAATGCTTAAATACATGTGAATAATCTCTAGGATATCAACAAGGAACAAACATACCCTTCTGGTCTAAACTCTCAGCTTGTAAGTGCTTGTCATCTTTAGCCTGTGAACTAGATTCAGTCTGGCCTTGAAATAATTTTTTTTCTTTGCATCCTTCAGGCAACAGTTTCCATTGCAACACCTAAGGTAAAGGGACCCAACAGGTTTATCCATTATTCATTAACAGTATCTGTAGTCTAAATATACATAAGTCTACCCTAAACATCAAAGCACTGCAGCACAGTGCCTGCGATAAAGACACTTCTTTGTTAAAACTGGGAACTCCATAGACCATATGGTAAATAAAACTTCTTTGTGGACACCTGATAATGAGATGTTACATGGGTGCAAGTTGCAGGTTGGGCATCTATAAAGATAGCATAGGCCAGAATAGAATTGGTGTTTATTAGTGTCAACTTTGTCCGTAAAATATTTCTTAATACTCTAGCAGATATAAATAATGAAAAGATCTCCTAATAGAATCTGAAAAGATATACTCAGATGATATGCTCAGAGTCAATTTAATTAAATTAATTTATTTAATCAATCTATCTAATCCTCTTCGTGCATCAGGTTGCACATAAGGCCTCAACCAGAGTCCGCCACCGATGTCGATCGGCTGAAACCCGCTCTAGGTGACCCCATGTCCAGCCCTTTCCTTTCATCTCCCTTTCCACTGTTCTTCTCCAAGTTTCCTTTGGGCGGCCTCGCTTTCTTCGGCCGTCTGGAGTCCATCGTAGGGCGACTGTGGAGAGGTCTGCTGTCTGCTGGCGGAGCACATGTCCAATCCATCGCCAACACATTTGTTGAACCTGCGTGGTGATGGACTCGGTTTCAGTTCTTCGGTGGAGTTCTTCGTTGGTGATGGTGTTTGGCCAAAAGATGTTAAGTATGCGCCTGAGGCATCTGTTTTGGAAGACGTCAAGCTTGTTACTGATGGTTTTGGTCATCTTCCATGATTCTGATCCGTAAAGGAGGGTGCTGATCACATTTAACTTGAAGATTCGCAGCTTGATCTTCTTACTGATGTTTTTTGCCTTCCATGTGCTCCTGAGTGAGGAGAAGGCCTGGTTGGCTTTCGCCAGTCGGGCTCGAATCTCCACCTCCGCATCCCCGGTGTTTGACATTTTGGACCCAAGATAGGTGAAACTGTCAACTTCCTCAATCTCTTCTCCATTTAGTTTGATGCTGTCTTGGACTCTGGCGTTCACTCTCATACTTTTCGTTTTCTTTGCACTGACCTTCAAGCCAAGGTTTCCAGCTGTTTCTGAGAAGGCATTTGTTTTTTCCTGCATGTCTTGGTGGCGATGTGACAACAGGGCAATGTCATCAGCAAAGTCCAAGTCTTCCAGCGTTGTTGTTGCTGTCATAGTCATGGTCCATCTGATCCCTCTCCTCTCACTGTCGGTGGAAGTCTTCATGATCCAGTCCATGGCCAGGATGAAGAGGAACGGCGACAGAATGCAGCCCTGCTTCACCCCAGTACTGACGTTGAAGGGGTCTGTGAGCTCCGTGTCACACACAACCTGGGATTTGAAATCGCTGTACAGCATTGCAATGACCTGAACAAGTTTTGCAGGGACTCCGTAATGCCTCAGGATCTTCCATAAAGACTCTCGGTGGATGCTGTCAAAAGCCTTCTCCAGGTCGATGAAATTGATGTACAGCGGTGTGTTCCACTCGTTGCTCTGCTCCAGAATCTGTCGCAGAATGAAGATGTGTTTGGAGCAGGATCGCCCAGGGCGAAATCCTGCTTGCTGTGGTCGGAGGTCTTTCTCAAGAGTTGCCGTAAGTCTTGACAAAACAATCATGCTGAAGACCTTGCTGGTGAGGAAAAGAAGTGTTATGCCCCTCCAATTATTGCAGTCTCCAAGATCTCCTTTCTTGGGTAATTTGAAGATGAGCCCTGTCTTCCACGCATCCGGGACCTGCCCGGATTCCCAAACTTGCCTGAAGATTTCAGTCAGCATGGGAGCTGTCACATTCACATCTGCTTTCAACATCTCTGCTGTAATTCCATCTGCCCCTGGTGCTTTGCCACTCTTCATTGCCTTGATTGCTGCTGTCACTTCTTCCAGGCTTGGCGGGTCTGTGCAGATGTCAAGGTCTATAGCTGCTGGCTGGATGTCTGCAAGCTGAGGGGGATCTGGTCTGTTCAGAACTGACTCAAAATGCTCCTTCCAGCGCTGTAGTTTTCCTGCCTCTCTATAACATTACTGTTCATGTCTTTCACTGGCACATCACTGTTCTTAAACCCGTTGTTTAGCTGTTTGTTCATCTTGTACAGTGTCTTCAGGTCATTTTTGCTAGCTGCTTTTTCAGCTTCATCTGCCAGTTTCTCTGTGTAGTCTCTTGTCGGCTTTTGTCATCCTCTTTACCTCTTTGTTTAGTGTTGTATATCTTTGTCTGTGTTGTTCCTTCAGGCGTTCGGATCTAGTGCTGTTGATTTTTGTTTGGCTGACTTTCTCTCATCTATCTTCTTCCATGTCTCTTCTCTGATCCACTGTTCTTTCTTCTTCTGTTGGAAGCCCAGTATTTTCTCTCCTGATTCCTGTAAGACTCGATTGAAGTCGTCTAAGGTCATCTCTTGTTGTTCTCCTAGTGCCTGGAACCTGTTCTTTACTTCCATAGCAAAAGCTCGTTTGGTGGCTGGATGTTTTAGTTTGCCGGAGTCCACTCTCTGCTTCAGAGAAACTGCGGCTATCACAAGAGTGTGGTCACTGGCAACATCTGCTCCTCTGTAGGCTCTGACATCTTGAAGTGTATTCCTCCATTTTCGGTTGATGATGACATGGTCTATCTGGTTCTTTGTGATCCCATCTGGTGATGTCCATGTTGCCTTGTGGATGTCTTTGTGTGGGAAGAGTGTGCCACCAATCAGTAGGTTGTTTTCTTCACAAACGTCTGCCAGTCTCTCTCCGTTGTCATTGATGGTTCCAATTCCTTGCTTGCCCATGACATGCTCCCTGCAGGTGTTGTCACTTCCCACCTTGGCATTGAGGTCGCTGATGATGAGCAACATATCATGGGCTCGAACGCTCTCAGAGGCTGCCTGGAGCTGATCGTAAAAAGCATCCTTGTCTTCTGTTGGTGCATAGCAGGCTAGCACTGTCAGCTTGGTGTACTTTGAATGGAATCTTGCTCTCAAAAGCCTGGGTCCATAAGGCTTCCATTCCAGCAGTGCCTTTGCCGTTTTCTTGTTGAGGAGTAGAGCTACTCCTTCAGAGTGCTGAGCGTCTGATCTTCCTGAGAACAAGATGGTATGTCCTGACGCTAGTCTCCTCTTTCCCGTGCCGGTCCATCTGACCTCACTGACTCCCAGGATGTCCAAGTTGTAGTTGTCAAACTGCTTGACTAGTTGGCGCATCCTGCCAGTCTGGTACAAGGTCTGGACGTTCCAGCACCACACCCTCAACTTTTGCCTCGGCTTGAGTAAATCCACTGTCGGGGCGCCAGCTCCCTTTTGGGTTTGGCTGTTGTCCGTCATGTCCAGTCTCCTGGTGTGCTTCATTACCTTCGCCAACCGTAGCGAGTATTCTGGTATTGGTTTCTGTAACATCTATTTTTTACATGGTGGGGTTGTTAGCCCTACCACAACCTATTTTACCTCTAGGTGAGGTGTCCACCTTAGTCGCCTCTTACGACATGCTTGGCTGGATGGCAGGGACCCTATTCTTACAATGCTCGCTAGGCAAGCATACCCCGGGGTCCCACAGAGGATTTAATCAATATCACGCTGCATATATGTCCAGTAGTTAGGATCTCTGTAAAGTGTAGACTGATAGAGATATTTATTTCACTGCAATGCAACAACAAAGTACAGATAAAGAATTAAGTCCATTATCTCAGCAGTATGCTTCTGCTGATCATGTGGCTGAATCATATCAAAATAAGGATGGGATAGAGTGGAGTTGAAAAGACAGGCTAAGACATTGTGACATAAGGCAAGTGTTGGCCTTATTCCGAAAATGTAAATATCCGTAAAAGGTTTAGTGCGTGGTCTGACTGGAGAGTTTATTGAATGCCACCACTCATAATACCCACAAACCAATAACACCACATGGTGTCAGAAGTGAGCAGCAAAGTGCTAGCTATGATTTCTCCAGAAACTTTCAGGTGGGCAAGTTTTTCCCATTTCGAAATATTGCGCAGTACGTTCCAGTTCGCAATGTGACATTTCTCGCAGCATGTCTTTATAGTGTGCAGTTGGATGATTCAAAGTTTTGTGTACTCTACATAAGTTTTGACTTGCGGTGCTTAGTACAAACATTCGTGTACGCCACTTCAAGAACGTTGGTTACTTCGTTTTTTGGTGGACGCCAGCAACATGGCAGAGACACACCAGAGAAAACACTTCACTGCAAATGTTCCGGTTCCCTCAAAGCTGGATTTGTCTTCTAACATTGAAGTAAATTGGAAAAAATTTCTTCGTCAGTGGCAGAACTATGAGGTAGCTACGCGCCTTGATAAAGAAGATTCAGCTTATCGTTGTGCAGTTCTATTAGCTTGCATTGGTGAGGACGCACAAGAAATCTACGAAGGATTATCCTTTGCAGAAGGGGAGAACAACAAAGATATCCAGACTGTCATCGACAACTTCAACGACTTTTGTTTGGGTAGCACACATGAGGTGTATGAGAGCTACAAGTTTCATAGCCGAAACCAAAACAAGGATGAGTCAGTTGATACTTATGTCACAGCTTTACGCAAGTTAGCAAAATCATGTGATTTCAAGGATGTTGACCGCATGATTCGTGACAGACTTGTGATCGGTGTTCAAGATGACACTATGCGTGAAAAATTGTTGCAGAAGAAAACACTCAAGCTTCCAGAAGCAATAGAAATTTGCAGAGCTCATGAGACTTCCAAGACTCAAGCACACTCGATGTTGGTAAGCAACAGCGGGAGTACAGTTGAAAAAACCATCAACAAGATGCAGAAAGGTCAGCGAAAAGTTTGTTGCGGTATGAAGCCAGGCCTTCTGGGAAAACCAGAGACTAAGCCATGCTCTCGATGCGGCAAAGGTTCCCACAACAGAGATGGTTGTCCTGCAAAGAACGCTAAATGCAGAAAATGTTCCAAGATTGGTCACTACGCTGCAGTCTGTCGCTCTTCAGGTTCTTCTAAGATTCACGCAGTGGAAGAGGAAGAAGAAGACGAAGAAGCTTACATGGGTATGATTGTGGGCAGTGTGACAACAGATCCTTGGAAAGTCAGTCTCCTGATGGAAGACGCAGAGAATGTGCTTAAGCTTGACACCGGAGCTGATGTTACCGTCGTACCTCAGACCGCAGTTCCAGCAGCCAAGCGACCATTGCAGAAAGTGCGCAAGAAACTGTATGGTCCAGGTCGTGTTGAGATAGCTGTGGAAGGCATGTTCAAGGCAAAACTGACATACAAAAATGTCTCTACACTGCAAGATGTGTATGTCGTAAAAACACTCGAAGAACCATTGCTAGGTCGACCAGCCATTACAGCGTTGAAGTTGATTAAGAGAATCAACACAGTTATAGAGGATCAGGAAAAGCAGTACAAGGAAGAATTCCCAAAACTTTTCAGAGGACTAGGAAGTCTACAAGATCCTTACAAGATTCGTCTGAAACAACAAGCTGTCCCATATGCAGTAGCAGCTCCAAGGCGCTTACCTTTGCCCTTGAAACAGAAAGTCAAGACAGAATTGGATCAACTTGAAGAACAGGGAGTGATTCGCACAGTCACCAAGCCCAGTGATTGGTGCGCCCCAATAGTAGTGGTGCCCAAGAGCGACGAGAGAGTCAGAATCTGCGTCGATCTGAGCAAACTAAACGAAGCAGTTCGCAGAGAGAACTACCCGTTGCCGTCAACAGATGAACTGTTAGCCCAGCTGTCAGGAGCAAAAAATGTTCACAAAGCTTGATTGCAAAAAGGGCTTCTATCAACTTCCACTGGATGAAGGAAGTCAGGAGTTAACCTTCATTACACCTTTTGGAAGGTACTGTTATACACGCTTACCTTTCGGGATAAGTTCAGGGCCAGAAGTATTTCAACGACGAATGTCTCAACTTCTTGCGAACAATGAAAATGTCATTTGTGACATTGAAGACCTGCTCATTTTCGGTAAAAACAAGCAAGAACATGATCGTCACTTGAAGAAAGTGATGTCGACGCTTCAAGAAGCGGGCATTACCCTGAACGACGAGAAGTGCCAGTTTGCCAAAGAGAAGATATCCTTTCTCGGGCACATCATCTCGAAAGACGGGATCGCCATCGACCCAGAGAAACTGTCTGCTGTAAAGAATTTTCCCAAGCCAGAGAACATTTCTGATCTCAGAAGATTGTTAGGAATGGTTAACCACGTTGCGAAGTTTGCAGGCCCTAACCTCGCAAACGACAGCAAACCGCTACGTGACCTGCTCAAGAAAAACATAGAGTGGTGTTGGGACACTGCTCAAGAAACCTCGTCTGAGAGAATTAAGAAACAGCTGACTGAAGCTCCAGTGTTGGCACACTATGGTACTGACAAAACGACCGTCGTCTCAACAGATGCTTCATCTTTCGGTCTCGGTGCAGTATTACTTCAGAAACAGTCAGATGGTCACCTCAAGCCAGTTTTCTACGCATCAAGAAGTATGACGGAAACTGAGCGCAGGTACGCACAAGTTGAGCGTGAAGCACTCGCAGTGACTTGGGCGTGTGAAAAGTTCTGTGACTACATCACAGGACTTCGTGATCTGACAATCGAAACTGACCACAAGCCATTATTGGCTCTACTGAAAACAAAGAACCTTGAAGATCTACCTCCGAGAATTCAGAGATTCCGCATGCGCCTGATGAGGTTCAAGTACAACATTGTTTACACAAAAGGCAAGAATCTCGTGACTGCTGACACTCTCTCACGAGCCCCAGCAAGAAACACTCCGAAAGATGAGAGAAGTGAAGAAGAAGAGATCTTCATCAAGCAAGTGATTCAGAGCATGCCAGCCAGTGAAAAACGCATTGAAGAAATCAAGAACGAGACTGCAAGAGATACTGTTTGTAAGACAGTGCTGTATTATCTCCACAATGGATGGCCACGTTCTAGTCCAGAACATGAAGAACTGAAAGCGTTTTGGACAGTACGTTCAGAAGTCGCAGAACATGATGGACTTCTTCTCTACAGATCAAGACTGATCATCCCTGAAGTACTGAGAACAGACATTCTCCACAGACTTCACATTGGACATCAAGGCATCGTAAAATGTCGTCCCTTGGCCAGAGAGAGCGTTTGGTGGCCAAAGCTTTCTCAGCAGATAGAGTCCATGGTACAGAAGTGCACAATTTGCATCAAGGAGAGGCCAATCCCCCCTGAGCCACTCATTCCCTCTGTCACACCAGCATTCCCTTGGCAGAAAGTTGGCATGGACATCTTTGAACTGAAAAAAGAGCAGTACTTACTAGTGGTGGACTATTATTCACGTTATATTGAGTTGGCACACCTGAAGAATACTTCGGCGGAAACAGTCACCAACCATGTTAAGAGCATTTTTTCCCGCCATGGAATTCCACAAATCGTCATCTCAGACAACGGCCCGCAGTTCTCCAGCAAGCAGTTCCAAACGTTCGCTCAACAGTACGAGTTCACTCACACAGCAAGCAGCCCGTACTACCCACAAGCGAATGGCGAAGCCGAACGCGCCGTTCAAACCGTAAAATCAATCCTGAAGAAGGCAGATGATCCTTATTTAGCGATTCTCACATTTCGCGCTACGCCACTTCAGCAAGGTCTCAGTCCAGCAGAACTGTTGTTCGGGAGAAGACTACGCACCATGGTCCCCACAATACCATCTCAGTTTTCCGAGAAAATGGAAAAGGAAAAAGAAAGGAAGGACTTTCATAAGAAAGACGAGATGCAGAAGTTGAAACATAAACAGAACTTCGACAGAGCACACCGTGCCAGATCAGCCGCTAAGTTGGAACCAGGTCAGCCGGTTTGGGTGAAGCCAACCCAGACACCAGGGACAATCATCAAGTCTCTGCCCAACAGATCATATGAGGTAGAGACTCCCTACGGTCGCCAACGACGCAACCGCCGTCTCTTGATTCCCAGATATCCCAATCCCGAGAATCCCAGACCTATCCCAAAGAATCTGTCGTCCCTTATTCCAACAAACTCAAAGTCCGAAGAGGATCCCGACCCCTGGTCTGGTACACACTCAGACGATCCAGACGTTCCTGTTGCCAATCCAGAGCCATGTCCAGGAGCCGCAGAAGAAAAGGTGCCAGCGTCCAAAGTCATCGCTCCTCCAGATCAGCCTGTCAAGACGACCAAGAGTGGTCGCACCATCAAGATCCCACATAAACATGACTTGTAAATGATTGACTCGAATCAAACGCACATAGACTTGAATAGGAAATTCAAGAATATTAAAAGTTGTGTTATAGTGTAAGAAAATTGCAAAAATAATAAATGCACTAACTAGGAAAGTTAGGCTTGAAGGATACAGGCTAAAATTAATGTTAATTAAGTTAGGTTGAAACATTAATGTCCATTTTAACTAAAGAAAGGGAGATGTGACATAAGACAAGTGTTGGCCTTATTCCGAAAATGTAATTATCCGTAAAAGGTTTAGTTCCGTTTTGGGTTGAATATATTTGGGCCAGAGCCTACAAGAAGATGTCTCTTGTGCGTGGTCTGACTGGAGATTTCATTGAATGCCACCACTCATAATACCCACAAACCAATAACACCACAGACATGACTGAGATGTTAATTTTTCACCAAATTATATGTAAATATCCATGCAAACCCTCTCCCCCAAAAAAAAAACCCAATAAAATTAAAATATGAATTTATGCACCTACATTTGAATGACCACAAAAATCCATACACAAACATTTGCATATACATACACATGTGATCACATATACAGTGGAACCTCAGTTAACGAACACAATCCGTTATGGAAAGTTGTTCGTTATCCAAAATGTTCGTTATCTTAAACAATTTTTCCCATTAGAAATAAAGGAAATATATTTAATTGGTTCCCAGCCCCTAATGACTCGCTAATATTTGAAAGTTACAGGCTATATTAGTATATACATGTAGGTATTTTTTAATGAGAACAGCTATAATACAATATAAAGGAGTTAAATAAACATAAAAAATTAATGAAAGCATTTAAACATCAGGAAACTTGCCGTTTTGACGGCGTGGGTGGATGGAGGTGTGGGGAGGAAGGGGTGGAATTACTGCTTTGATTCCTCCTCCCTGAGCACGTGACATTGTAAAATTGGGGGTGACTTCCCTTTCTGTCGCTTTGAGGTTGAAGGAAAAAACTTTACAGTGTCTGTTGCTTCTGTTATTTCTTTAAGCTGCTCCTTTTGCTTTCAAATAGTTGAGATTATCCACCTCGACATGCCGTATTTGGCGGCGATATCTGACAGATGCATGCCTCCTTCATACTTTGAAATCATTTCCTTTTTCAATTGAATTGTTGGCCGCTTCCTTAATTGTCATTATCTCACTGCTATTGCTCTTAATCTTTTTTGAAGCCATGATTGATGATTATCTTATTAAAATTATTAAAATAAAGCACAAAAATCACTAAATAAGAAGGATGCGCACAGATAAGGAAGACCAATCGTAACTGTGTCTCGAGCGCGAATGATGACATGTGTGGTTCACGTGGCTGTTCGTTATCCGAAATTTTGCTCGCTATCCGAGACAAATTTTTAACGAAATTTTTGTTCGTTATCCGAAATATTTGCTCTCTGAGATGTTCGCAAACCGAGGTTCCCCTGTACAAACATACACTGCCTGTGGAAAAGAACCAACCAGAAAGCTGCTAGCCAAGACATCAAAAACGCTCAAATGGGGCAGGGTCGGACACACCCTGCACAAACCAGTCCTGCGTACCGTAACGCGTGCGCTCACCGCGGATGCCCGCGGGCGCTCACTCACGCCCTAGAGAGCCTGTGATACCCTTCGCCCACCGTGGGCGCCTGTTAAAATGGCGGCTGACAGCGAAGTCGAGAATATAATTTTTTTGATGGACATATTTGACAACGACGACGAATTAATACAAGCAATTTGTCGTCACGATTCGAAGTTTCAAGGTCGAAGGCAAATTCATCTACCATCTCTAGAAAGACATGACGATGAAATCTGAACTTTTAATACACTTCTTTGTCGTCGTATATATCTATCTGTTGCAAAATACTTATTTATTAGAAGATAAACCGTAAATATCATCGATACGCCTAAACTCGACAACCATGGCGGCCATCTTTGCCCGTGGCGTACTACCTCTAGAGCAGGGGTCTCAAACTCATATTAACATGTGGGCCGCAGTGGAAAGTAACAGCCAGTCAGCGGGCCGCACCACGAAAAGAAAATGTTTTGTCATTAAATTTTACGAACACTACTGTCACTGCAGTTAAATGCTAAAATTAAGTTTTTATAATTATTAATTACATTTAGTGTAGTTTATTACATGCACAGGCAGTTTAGTTTATTAAAATAAGTTGACGTTGTCTCTGTCACTAATAAAAAAAGCAGAAACTGTAGTTCCCCCCCCAAAAAAAAAACAAAACCCAACTATAATTACTAGGCCTACTACAGATGGCTCGTCACTCATGTTTCTGTCCACTCAGCTGAGATCGTTTGGCAGAGACCAGACATGGACGTTAGGCCTGAAGTCGCTGTAGTGGCAAGCCGCAAGGTTGCTGTCAGATGCTCATCAGTCAGTCTTGATCGTAATGCTGTTTTGTTGATCTTCATTCTGGAGAAAAACTGTTCGCAAACGTACGTACTCCCAAACATCGCTAGAATTCTAGCAGCTGTGCAGAAAAAGTTTGGAAAATTCTCTCTAGGAAGAAACTGGTAGAAATGTGGAACTCCAACATCAACGTATTTTTGCTTCAGAACAGTGTCACACTGCAGGTGCAGTAGTTCCATCTGGACTTCCTCTGGAACGTTTTTCACGTCAACTGCGAACGGAGTGGCAACAAGTAAACACTGTGGTTCGAGAGCAGTGAATTGCTGAAAGCGGTGTTCAAAATCTTCCAGTAGTCTGGAGAGGATGTCTACGTAGTCTTTCAGGCGCTGTGGTTCAACCGTTATGCTCTGTAGAAAAGAGAAATGAGCCAGGTTTCCATCTGCCACCTGAGTGGCCCCCAAAGTCAGCTTGCATCTGAATGATTTGATGCGGTCAAACATCACGGTAATCAGCTGCTTCGAGCCCTGTAGTTGTGAATTGAGTGTATTGAGATGTTGCTTGATGTCAGTAAGAAAAGCAAGATCCGACAAAAACATTGGGTCACTGAGCTGAGGTATGTCTCTAGTCTTTCATTGCCATGAACAATGCTATTTCCCGTCTCAGTTCAAAAAATGTCTGCAGCACTTTTCCACGACTCAACCATCTGACTTCCGTATGATACAGCAACTCTCCGTATTCCGTTTCTAAATCAGCTAGAAATGACACAAACTGTCTGTGGTTGAGACCCCGTGCACGTATGAAGTTCACCGTCTTCACAACAACATCCATCACGTTCTTCATTTGTAGACTTTTGGCACAGAGTGCTTCTTGGTGCAGAATGCAGTGTAGGGCTGCAAAAGGTCCCGCCAAGCTGAGCTGATTCCGTTTCTCTACCATTAATCCAGCAACACCAACCTTCTCTGAACACATTGCTCACTCACTCACTCACTCACCGTCCGTAGCCACTGAAACAAGTTTTTCCCACGGTAGCCCACACCTGTCAATACAAGCTTCCAGTTCTTGAAACACGTCCCGTCCAGTCGTCGTAAGTCCAATAGCTCTTCAACAATGTTCAAGTTTTCGTCGACCCCACGAATGACAACGGCACAGTATGCGGTGTGTGTTACACCAGTACACTCCTCCAGTGCAATGGAATATGCTACAAAATCTTTGGCAGCGGCAATCAGTTGCTGTTGAACATTTGTCGCTGACTCGGTGATCCTGCTTGCAACTGTGTTCGCAGACAAACTTATGCCTTCGAAGAGCTTCTTTTTCTCGGGGCAGATAATTTCACACGCCTGTAGCATACACTCTTTCACAAACTGGCCTTCCGTGAATGGTCGCGATGCCTTTGCTATCATCTCGCTAACAAAGCTTGCCTTCACAGAATCTTCGCTTGCTGTGTTGATGCGTGCAAAAAAGTTTCTTTGTTTGCTGAAATATGCATATACACCGCGGACGTGGCCGCGGGCCGCACAAAAATGTTTCGCGGGCCGCACAAAAACGTTTCGCGGGCCGCATGCGGGCCGCGTGTTTGAGACCCCTGCTCTAGAGTCTAGAGCAAGTACGCGTGCGCCCGCGGGCGCTCACTCAAATTTCGCTGCGGTACGGCTCGCCCGTCGTAGGCGCCCGCGCGCGCCCGCGTTGCGGTACGCAGGGCTGATACCATGATCAGGCAGGCACGTGACTGAAACCCTCAGGGGAAGAGGAGAGTTGGGAGACCAAAACAGATTTGAAAAAAAAAAAACAGTAGAAAGCGAGGCAAGGGACATTGAAACCTCATGGGCCCAACATGGTTTTGGGGCTGTCCAAGACCAGGTCCACTGGCAAGGTGTTATTGCGGCCCTATGCTCCTCCAGGAGTAATGAGGAATACTATGAACACATAAACATGTGCATCTATATATATATACACACACATATAAACAAACATGTGATCACAATACAGGTATACCTATAGTCCTCGGGTTACGGCAGTCTCGAGTTACGTCGTTTCGTGGTTACGACGTTCATTCCAACTTACGAGGTTTAGCGTCATAAGTCGAACTGTACGTGCGCCACATTCCACAATCTGAGAAGGGGGAAACAACAACAGAAATTGGCAGGTCATTAAGACTTAGTCGTTCGACTGTCACTACGATTATCAAGGATAAAGATCGCATCCTTGAACACGTGACAGGATCTGCTCCGATGACAGCGACAGTGATAACAAAGCGTACTGTACTGCACAATATTGTACTGTACTTATGTTTATTGATAATTATGTAGGGTGCTGTGTTAGGATAGGTGTTTTGATAGGCTAAGTGTTTGCAGTACTGTACTGTTATTATGGTACAGTACTGTATGAACGTATGATCCGACTTACGTCGAAATTCGGTTTACGACGCCGCATAAGAACGGATCAGCGTCGTAAGTCGAGGACTACCTGTATACAAATACAGTGATACCTCGGTTCTCGAACATAATTCGTTCCGGGAGGACGTTCGAGAACCAAATTGTTCGAGAACCGAAGCAATGAAACCCATAGGAAATAATGGAAACTGGATTAATTGTTCCAAGCCCCAGAACTGGCCTAATTTGTATATAATATGTAGAAAAACATGAGTCTCAACAAGAAATAAGAAATAAAAGTGTATTTATTAAAACAAAACAAAAATAAATAAAATGTACTGTACAGTACAGTACAGTACAGTACAGTACAGTAAATTGTGTTTCATTTACTGTACCTGTACCAAACTTTATGGCAGGAGGGAATGAATGTGGTGGGAGGAGGGAAGGGGGATGGTTATTGTTTTGAAGGGGAGTCCTCTTCAATAAAAACAGAGGGTAACTGCTCTTCGGGTGTTTCTGTTCTCTGTATCTTTTGCTGAGGAGAATCAGAATCTTGCTCTGCAGTTGCATGTCTGATTTCTTTACGGAAGAATTTGTCAATTGTTTGTTGTTTTTTTCTCCTCTGCACTCACACTGATGACGCAAGCAAGGCGCGCTGGGCCGAATGAACGCCATTCGGCTCAACTCGGCTTATCTCGGAAGTTCGGATGTTCGAGTTCCAAATATTTGTTCGGATTCCAAGACAAAATTTTCTCGAATTTCCTGGTCGAATACCGATTTGGTCGAAAGTCAAGGCGTTCGAGAACCGAGGTATCACTGTATACACATACATGTGATATACACAAGCATGTGATCACAAATATAAATACACATTTATATAAACATGTGATTACAAATCTATATATATATAGATACACACGTGCATCCATATATACATATAAACAAGCATGTGATCATAATATAAACATACACAACCATGTGATCACAAATCTATACATGCGATATATAAATATATATGCACACACAAGATCACACATATAAATGTACATACATACATGAGATATATACATACCTGACTATATGATCACACACACACACAAGCATGTGCATATATATATATACACAAGCACATGCTCACCTATACACAATTATGTGTATGCCCATACACACAAGCATGTACATATATACACCTGTACTTATGCAAGCCTTACCTTGCAATTGTTGAGACTTTGTTGAACACTGTCAAGTCCTTTCACCTCATTTATGGTAAACAGTGACCCAAATGTGGATGGCACTGTAATAGAATAGAAAACCAAAAGGATTGATAAGGTTATGGGCACTAATCACCTCATCTTAGCTTAGCTTAGCTACCTTGTACACCACCTTTCCTCTTAGCTGCCTGGTAAAAGGACTGATAAGTTGTGCACTAATCACCTCATTTTAGCTTAGCTATCTTGTACACCACCTTTTCTCTTAGAGTAAATTGAATCGAAGGGATTTGGAGAAAGGTAAAGGTTTCTCCAGGCCTCAAACAAAGAACAGAACCAACAACTTTGTACAAAACAAGACTGCCACACTTGCAGGACACCAGGACTACTTTCAATGGGCAGGCGACATAAGCTGAGTCTATGAATGAGAGTAGTGTGGTCTATAGTATCAAAGGTCTAACATGGTGAGAAATGAGATGTCACCTGTATCCAGAGCAGACAAAATGTTGTTTGTCACCTTAAGCAGGCCAGTCTCAGTGCTATGAAAAGGATGATAAGCGGACTGTGATGGAGAAATAAAATTTTCGGGATAGAAGTTGCTTGAAAATAGTGTGGCAGCTCTAGCCCTAACCCTGTGATTTAGAGAACCCCTACAGGATTGATGCATATTTGGAGCACGCCTACATGATTTGTGCATATTTGGAGCACTACTACATGATTTAAATATATTTTCACACAATGAGAAACACCAACTATATATGTATAGCAAGTATGTTGTCATATATTACCATTTAAAATATCTACATTCCTTCATGACTGAATTTCCTCATGTCTAGCTTGATTAAAAAACATTCTTTTAATAGGCTTCTCATGGACCAGGGCTGATGTAAGGGAATTTCTAAGGATCTTTTACACAACCATATAAGGACTTAAATAATAGTATTTATATCTAAGTGTATGTGGAGTTCATAAGGAGTTGGTTGCTTGCTTGTTGGCAGCTGATGTCAGCAAGATCAGCAAGAAAGGCTATATAAAAACAAGAAATGCCCCATAAAATTCTAAGGATAAACATCCATAAGCAGAAGTAATAAAAAAACTTAAATCTTTCTAAATTATATATAGTATATTACTAAATACTGAGACAGAAGAAGTTATTTTTGATGCATCTGTGCCAATATTGTATAAATCACATTGGAAACAGTCTCAAAGTTAAAACTGGCCAATTCAGAAGGTAAAATCTCCTGATGGCCATACAGTTTAATTCTTTTTCATGAAAGGATCTGTAATCTAAATGTAAGATTGAATGAGTTTAAACTATTCAATACTTCATTATGTTCATAGCAAATTTTTTAGAAGAAAAATTGTTCAGACTTATTTGTCAATATGATGGTACAGATTTTCTGTAGTGTAACAGTTGCCAACCATCACAAACATGGTGGAATAGAACATAAGGTGACCAGACGTTCCGCTTTAGGCGGGACAGTCTCGCTTTTGACCTTGTGTCCCGCCTGCTCATGGGGCGGAACGCCCAATGTCCCGCTTTCTGGCTTTCTGGCAAGTCCATCAAATGTCCCGGTTGTCTTTAAAAATCACTTTTTTCGGCTTTCTTTGACGAAGACGACACCATCATCGGCACGTGTCCCGCTTTCGCCGCCGAAACGTCTGGTCACCTTATAGAACATCTACTACAAGGGACCATGGTTATGAATGTTATGTCATCTGCTTTGCCTAGTCAATACCCTAAACCTAGATGTCCCCTTAAAACTAACTTCTAAGTGATGTCACTTGACAAAGCTCCAGCCTAATTGTAAACAATGCCAAAAACTAAAATTTCTGTCACCCAGTTCATTAAAAGAAATTCATTAATGGGACACAACTCCATGTCTGCTTCCCTTGTTCAATCTGAACTCAGTCTAATTGGATAGCTTCTATCACATCACCTATCTACAGTTATGCTATACTAAACTTATGCCAAAATAGTCACTGGTAACAAAAGATAAACTTATTAACCAGCCCACTGGTGTCTCTAACTCTAACCCTAAATTCTTCTGATTCTCATCTCACCCCTCCAGAACCACCGTCTACCCTTAGTTCTCTTTGAGATACCAACAATCCAAGTTAAAATATAATCCTTATACACTGCCTGATGTACCAACAATCCAAATTAAAATATAACCCTTACATTCATTGATGTACCCACAATAAAAATTAAAATATAACTCTAACCCTTACTGTTGTAACAACAATACAAGTTAAAATATAACACTCATCCTCATAGAAGTACCAGCAATCCAAGTTAAAATATAACCCTTACTCCCATCGAAGTACCAACAATTCAAGTTTTATTTTCCTCTTCCCCATCTCTTCTGCATAAAGAATCATCTACATTCTGCACTCAACAATTAAAGAGGTGCTCAAATATCAACTTGGAATTGAAATAGGACTGCAGAAAAAAGTGGTAAATACTTGATCAAGCAACTGAAAGGGCCAGATGATGAACACAAAGACTTGTAAAGAACTACATAGCAGAAAAAAGGACTTAAATTGTAACGACTGGTACAAATCCAGTGAGCCCTGTCTAAATTGGACATTCTCTGTGATTGTGACAGTAATAGTATCAATAATTGTCATTAAATTTACATCCAACTCCAAAATTCACTAACCTTTTTGCATGTCCACACTGTCCACGAATTTTCCATATAGTTCGTCATAGTATCTTTTATAATGTGGTGTGAAAGATGCAGGGTCGTCTGTGCTGCAATTATTACATGAACAAATTGTGAGAGACCAATACCAATTTGTTAACATAGTTTGCATTTAACTTTGTATTTATGTGCTTCTTTCTTCAACCTTGCACTAAGTACAGTGAGGACTTAGTGTCTTAGTCCTTCTAACCTTTTCTTCATAACCTTACCGAAAATACAGTAAAAACTGATCCTTCAGTCTTCATTGAAACTGTAGTTCCCCCTTTATGACTTTAATTATATATCACTTCAAATATAACATAACATCTCTTTATGAAATGATTTAGAACACCTTTGAAAATGGGTAATTCGACTTCATAAAAAGTGCGTCGTTTTCTGCCTCGAGTGTCCTTAGCTCGCACATCTGGAGTACATACATGATGTGGAGTAAGTACATCATGTGAAGTACATACAACAATACAAGATAAGAAATGACGTTTTTATGAAGTTGAATAGCCCATTTCTATTCTCTACACACCTTTGCTCATGCGAGCAGTTATACAACCCCGTCTCACCTTATTTTTCGGGTAGACTGACAATGAACAAGCAGATTTCGCACTTTGCCGCTGTTGCTATTTGTGCCACAGTCACCATTCTCATGCTGCTGATCATCTACTCGGAAGAAATGCAATTGATCGTAACGCGTTTGATCCGAACAGTCTGGGCTGCTGCATCGGCCACAGTGATGAAACATTAGTGTTTCCTGATACTAGTACTGTACGGGAGAAAAGTAATATTTACAATTTTTAGATGAAAGTAAGCCTTTTTCCTAACATTTATTTCTACTGCCAAGTCATGAAAGTTCAAAACTTCGCGGCTACAAAACGGGCCGGTATTCTTATACAGCATTGTGGCCAGTGTCAGGATGCTAAAAGATAATGGGCAGAGGGTTGGGCTGGTGGACTCAAAGTCTGTAGTAGACTTAATTTCTATCAAATAGATAAAACTGTCTCTAAAAAAACAAAAACAAAAAAGAACGTTGAAAACAAGGACGTTTAGTTTCATACTGTAGTGATCAGGAATAAATGAAGGTGTGTACGTGCAACGTTTAAAATACTTTGAGGAACGATCGCTTTGGGCAGTCCGTTTTTTGCACGCTATGATTGTAGGTAGACAAAATGACACGACTGCTCAGCTGATGAACTCGTGCTTGATGTCGGCATCTCAAGTGTACTAACATCACGGGTCACAATGACTCTAGCTTTTCACCTTCGGTATTTGCATATAGTTCAAACTTGCAGCCTGGTCTCCACGTATATTGAAGTAACCTACAGAAAAATAATACTTGACATATTACATAAGTCAAATGGTCGAAATGCTTCTAGGCAGTAAATATGGGTTAATTAAGTCAGGGTTTCATTTCTTTTACAGATAAAGTAAACCCTTAACTATTGGCTAAATTTGCTCAGATGTGGCCAACTCTACAAATTTCAACCAATGAAACAATGCGTTGCTGGGGAGTGGCGCATGAATACCTGCGCATGCTTCAAAAGTTGGGCATGTCGTGGACCTTGTCACACACAGGGGTGTTTGGTGAGTAGCTGGGCCACGTACCATCGCGATAACCACACATAACTTGTTTGACTTGCTTCTTTTCTTACACCTAATGTGCAATTTTCTTCGCTTTTGACAGAACAAAGGGTCATCCACATTGGAGTTAAAGGAAGGACATCACAGTTTTTAGGACGGACTTTCGCGGACGCAGTACTTGTAAGTACCACACACTAACATTGACACGTTCCATAAGGTAACATGCTAACCTTATCTCGCCTTCTTACATGTCCATGTGACAACGTGGACATCAGTCAGCAGGCAATAACAATGCCAGTTTGTAGAAATACATATGCTTGTCGCGTGTCAAGTAAGTCAGTGAGTAAACGGTAACAAAAAAAAAAAAAAAGACAGGATGCCACACCTGGATTAATGCCATTCACTTGATTTAGTGCTGAGTTCATCAAGTTGGTGAGTGAATTGTAGTTGACTGGTAGATTCTTTCACACAAGATTCACATTTATAGTTTTTCAGACCATTTGCCAAAGAAGAATTATGCTATAAAAATAAGAGGATGAAGTTTTAAAGACAGTTGTGAGAGAGTGCTTAGAACAGTGATGAAGTTTAATATATAGATATAATTTATTAAGCAACATTTAACAGTTGTGTTCTTGTGACTTGCTTCTTAAAGTGTGTTAAAAAGACTTCTGTTCACAGCTACTATTATGTTGGTTATGTTTTATATGCATCAGCCAAAATCAAAGCTGTTTTATTCTTGAATAAATACATTTGAAAAATTCAGAATAGTGTGCCAGACAGCTAAGCACTTAAACTTAAATGTTTCTTTGTGGGTGAAATGGGTGTGCATGTTGATAACCAACAGTGTTGCCTTCTTATTTCTCATGTATTTTGTCCCAAAAATGTCTCGAGGCAATACAGTAAGATAAGCAGACCTAAAAAAAAAAAACCATTTAGGGGTATGTTTTGAATTCCTGCTGATGTATACCAAATTGAAAGCATGCAATGACAAGTGATATATTGTGTTTCTTACCTTGTGAGTCAAAACTGTGTGTTCTGGTTTCTAGTTTGAGGAATTTGGAGTCAATGTCTATGACTTATATTATGTCTATGTACTTTACTTCTCAATCAGAGCTCAGGTGTCTCCAGAGCACAAAGATATTTTCATAACCTTCCATAAATTGAAATGGACAAGTTCAACGATAAGCCTTGGTCGGTGCACCACCACAGAAGTATTAACCACTAGAGAAATCAAAATCAAATGGTTCATAATTTATGGCATTTGCATTACTTTTAAAAATAATCGTAATTTGCATAAAAGCAGCAGTGAAAATTCCATTTTGTATTTTTACGTTGTGTGAAAATTTTTTTAAATTCTATGAAAGGTTGTACTGTACGGCCTGGCAAGTCTACCGACTTTTGAATTTTCACAATGGCTTCTAACATGGATGGTGAAGTCGTGCCAAGTGTTGATGAACAAGCTTTTGATCCGGAACCTCCAACCTACGATGCGGCCTTTCCTGCCCTTCCCTCTGAGTCTCGTCATGATCGTCCTCTTGTCAATGCGGGACCATGGCAGCCCAAATTCCAAAGTCGCTCTTCCAGATGTACACAGGTAAAAATGTTCCAGATTGTGCTAGTGTCTTGTTTCATTGGTCAGAGAACTATTCCTAAGATTGACCAAAAGAATTGAATATTTTTTTAGTGTTCTGTATCCCAAACTCAAATGAACATTTTACAAACTACTGAATACTATATTGTATAGATCTTTATTTCCTGATTTTCCAAAATCAAGTTTCCAGGTCAATTGGAAACAGTTATAAATTTTTTAAAAATTAACTTTTAGCTCAATTTTTCAAATTTATTGATTTGCAAGGTTTCCATGCTTTTAGTAATAGTTGGAGTGGTTGTTGGGCTAAATATTCTACATAACTTTTCTTATAATTAAGCTACGGTCATTCTTTCTGGCATCAGTGGAAAGAGAGTGATGTGAGCCAATGAACTTGTCTTTATCAATACAATTTACTAAAGTCGTTTTGTAATATTGTTGACTACATGTGACCTGCCACCACAAAATAAGTCCTAAGTTGAAATTTTGAGAACAAATTTTTAAAATAATTAAAATCTTGTCTTGAGCTTTCTTTTGATACCAACATTGTCCTTCTAGCCCCACAATTGAGTGCGTTTTACAGGTTTGAAATGTGCAAGTGTGGTAGCAGCCCTTTTGAGAAAAGCAGGTTCAAAGTTTTCCAGCAATCCCACAAGGTTTTCTTTAGCAATGGATACTTCCAATTGTACTAAATTTTGTAGAATGATAAAACACATCAACCTACATTTCAATTCACAAAAATGTGCACAGCATTGAATATTTGTAAGTTTCTAGCACTTTGCCCTGTTAGTAAAACAAGCAGCAGTGGGTAAAAAGTGTTATTGCATTCCAGTCAGAGCACTCAGATTACTTTTTTAAAAAAATCATATACACCTCCATTCTAAAAATGAATTAAGCGAGTGGTACATTAACATCTATATCATTGTGATTACTGTTCTCTGTAAAGTGTTCCACTCACACAGAGTCTTTGAAGTTACTCGCTGTTATCTGCAGAATCTTCTTTCCTGAAATATTCTGTAATTTGTCTTACGAGTTTAAATTGTTCTAAATGTGGAAGAGTTAAAGATTAGAACTAAGATTATATCAGGTTACATAAACAAAGTAATATAAAAACTAACAGTTTTTGGAAAGTAAAGTTACTTTGTAGTTCTACGTTGATCAAACAGCATAACAAGATCATGCAATGTTTGCATCGCCATATACCAGGGCTTCTGCTAAGGCTAAATTCTTTGGGGTCCCAGGGACCCCTTCTTCAAATTTTTAAGGGGTCCCTGTTCTTTGCCCAAATTTGAATGGGACCCCATTGACGAAAATTGAAGGGGTCCTCCGAACTTTTAATGCGTACTGTACGCAATTTTTTGCGTAAGCAGAAGCCCTGATATACAGTTGCATACAAAGATGAAATAAGCGACAAAAGTTGCTGTTATACATTTTATTATTTGCTGACATCTGGGTAAATCTGAACTGGGTAGTCACCCAGCATTTCAAAAAGAGTAACTTGTGTGGCACAACAACTGTTGTATCTCAGCTTGTGTCTTTACTGTATAAGTAAGCACCATATAATATGTGCTCGAAGGATTGCTAATAGGAGAATAGTCCAACTGCTGAAACCTGAAAAAAAATGTTTTTCGGTTTTTTTATTTGTGCTGCTGTTTACAAGAAAATTTGTTTGTTTTTTTTAAAAAATATTTTTCTGTTGTTTTAATTTTTGTATTTATGCATTTTTGCATTGTATTTTTCTTATTTTGAGAGTGTGTGTTTCGGGGGTAAAGTGTTATCAGCTGGGTAAAAAGAAATGCTGCTTATTTGTTAATTTTCAGGTTATTCTCTTCCTTTTAGTCCTATTCAAAACTAAAATACACTTTTATGCTTTTAAATCAAAGCACAAAAACTAACAAGGCAGGTCAATGACAGTGAGTTTCACAGTTGTGAACTATGAATCAGGAAGTCTTGTTAGTCATTTTTTTATAGTTTACAGTTGAAATTCTCTGCACTTTGATACCCATTAAATAATAATGAAACATTTTGAATAGCGTTTCTTTTCCAGCACCCCACGAAAGATGATTTGCTCAGAGTGATAAATATAAAGATCGAACTAACTAACATGTAGCGAAAGTGCTCACTTCTACAACAAGGAGTAAAACGAAGGTAATACAAATACATCTTTATTCTTGTCCATCTGTTCTTTCGTCGCAACAGAGATAGAATTTCCTTTTTGGTTTTTTTGCTGCTGGGAACATGAATACAGACACATTAATAATAATAAGTTAATAATAATTAGTTTGATTTGAACAGGATTCTTTCTGTCTCAAATTGATGCAGGTTTTTACAGTTCCAGTGGAAGAAAGAAAATTCAGAGAAATGAATGAGCACAAGTTTGGAGATGAAAGTGAACAGTCCAAAATATGCAAAGATATCATGCAAAAAACAGGTGAGATCCTTGCATAGGTACTAGTTGATGAAAACTTTGTACTTATTCATCTGATATCATCAGTGGATAAATCAGACACTGGATAGACATACGAATGGCGATATAGGCTTACAAAATTTATGCATGGCGGCGACTTAGCCTTGAATGGTATGGACATTCCATTCTTTTGTGTTAGCTGCCTAACTGATGATGGGTAACAGACCAGACCCGTTTGTGCTGCTTCACTGTTACCATAAGAGGCTGATCCAAAAAGAGACTGCTTCCTACACACTTGGTTTTGCATTCCGTAGGAAATGAGGGGCAGATTCCTTAGGTGCTAGTTCTTCAATGATTGAATTTCTCTGCATTGACAATGCGAGTTCATATCTGACATGTACAGCAGGGATGGGACTATCATTTGTACAGTCTGTTCTTGTAATGCACCTAAGAGTATTGATGCACAGAGCTGTCGAAGCGCGGCATTGCAATCGATGGGAACTTAAGTATGCTGAAACGTCATCCTATAAAGGTGGTCCGTTTACTTGAAGCTGTTCACTACTTAACTGAGGAAGAGATTCTGCTTTGTGTTGGCCCTTAGGAATTAACGTGAACTTGGTCAGTGCTGGTCCCCCATATGCATGTAATGTCTCCAGTTTGTGGATAGAAGTTAAGGTTTTAAGGCCATCACCGGTCATAAATTGACAGAGGAAATTTACATTTAGCTAGGGATTTAGATTTAGATTACTTCAATGGAAAGTTTCAATTCACTCACCAAGTGATTTTCATAGAACCAATCTAGAAATTGTAATAAAAACAATTATTCTATCCAATTACGTTCCAATGTCAAATTTAGAGGAAACAAAATGTTTGGGACATAACAACCCTGTCCGCACGCGAGAAACGAGTCGACATCGGCAATGACGGAAAGTATCGTAACTTTCTAATAAGGCTGAATTCAAAGCGATAGAAGGTGGCTTGCTATGGATTTGAGCTCTTTTCTAGAGACACCAGAGGTCGGAATTCCTGAGGACGCCAACAGAAATACTTTTTATAGCCGCAATTCAGAATTCACTAATGCCCAACCTAGACGGGGTCAAGTTCACGACGAACAGGCGTAGTGTTCTGTTGTCCTGCATGCAACTGTCATGGTTCCGGATGCTAAACAATAATGCGACAGTAACTCAAACGATGTTCTGGGATACTTTCTTCCGAGACACGATTACATTATATGTTAAATTGTTCATTGTGCCTATCAGGACGATCATTTCCTCTAAAAAACGTGGGAAAGAATAAACCAGAGGACATTCTTAGACCATCGTAGAGAAAAAAAAAAAAGAAAAAGTATTAACTTAGTGAACCAATTCTGCTGTTGAAATCACCGGCATGATTCCATGGTATGGCATCTCGAAAATAAAAAAGTTTAAGTTTGCTGCAAATCTTAGAGTATCAGGACTGGATACGTGACACGATTTTACAAATTTGAGGAACTGCAATGCTAGTTATTTATGTACTTTGTTTTGGATGTAAGGAAACAGAGCTTCACATTTCATATACCACAGCTAACAGAAGGTGGGTGGGATGAATTTGTTTTACTCCAAACCACCCAATATAACAAACAGGAATTGGGAATGATGTATGACATTCGTAAGAAGAAAAATGCCATTCAGTGCAAGTTTTAGCATTCAGTGTCAGGGAAGCACATCATGAAGCCCTCCAAAAGGGCCAACAGTTGGTGCGTATTCCAGAATTGATAGAGAAATAAACACGACCACAGCACAAAATAAAGAAACATCTAATCCATGGTGATTACAAGTATTCATAAAATATAATTGAAAGAGGCATAACAGTAAAGGGAAAGGACAAGTGAGCGAGGCTGCTCAAATTCTTGGCGCATAAGTGATGTATCTCTAAGGATTTCATAATACTGTTTACTCCCCTATATCTTTTGAAATATTTCTTTAATGAAAAAGAATTATGTATGTTGATCATAGTTTTGATGTCTCCATCCCATTCACCTGCAAACTGAGGCTAAGAAGAAGAGTGGTTGCCTACTAATGCTGCTATTGCAGTTAGATGCTCACAAAATTTGGAAGCAATGTGAAGACAGATCACTAAGTGATAGCCAAAGACCGAAGATGGCATTAAAACCATGAAGCCTAGTCAACATTTGGATACACAAGGACAACATTGATTTTCCTAAATTGAAACAAAAATAATTAATTTTATTAGTTATGTAAAGTATATATGTAGTAAACAGTGAAAAGATGCGTTATATTTCTTCGGAAGGTAATTAACGGAAAGCTTAGATAAAACAAATGTTACTAAGCTTGAACTTATGATCTCAGCTTTTTCGTTCCTTGTTGTTTATTACAGTTTTTACTTAAATCCAATTAACTTTATATGGACATTGTGATACAGCTAAAATTTGAATTGTTTTTTTATACATATTTAAACATTATTCATTGAGAGCTTTAAAAAAATATTGAGTAGCTTTAGTAGTTCACTAAGCTTTCAGTTTCTTTTTTCGATTTTCTCAGTTTCTTTTTTGGTTAGAGACTGAGTTATAAGCTATAATTTTAATTGACAAGAAGATATCGACCTGCAGTTTTGGTAGAGCTTATTTTTCATACAAATTTAAACTTCGCTATGAGAGTTTAAAGAATACTTTGCAGTAGTTGGTGATAATCGTTTAATAAAAATATTAAAATTCAACAATGTTTTACAAATAATTAATTCATAAAAACAGAATAAGCCGATTTGCAAAAGATGCCTGTCACTGAATTGTAAATCTTTTTTAACGGTAACATATTTCACACGAAGTTTGAGTCTATTCACAAATTGACGAACTTTTAAGCTTTTTAAAGTGTTGTTTGGCGCATTTTGGTTGTTCCATTGTAAACTGATTTTGGGAAAAAATTGGGAAAATGCAGTAGAGAGGATAAGTTGTCTTTGGAGTAGGATAGATGAGAGAATGTGAAAAGTCTGGGTGGGGGCTATTATTCAACTAGATTGTAAACAACTATAACACGGTAAACACACATTTGGTCCAGGCTGCAGAACAGAATGCACTAGGCCTATTATAAGGGATGAAAATTGTTATTGTACAACGCTTCAGTAAGTAACAATGCTCAAGCCCAGATTTCCCGACCTCACTGGGGGTAAAGCTCACATTGTTAGGAACTGTAGGTTCACCAAGAGAAAATGGGAAACTGAGCACATGATACACTATGTTCTTTATTTTGTTCCAAATTACAACTTTTAATTGAGGTGGAGTCATAGAGTTCCTTTCGCCATTTTGTGTCTTATATAGCGGCAAGTGGTTAGTGCCTGTCACCAAATACAATGAGGGTTTAGCTCTCATCTCAGGCACGCGTGTTCTCTTGGCATCTGTTCAGAGTTGGTTGCCTTTCCTGAATAGCTTAGTTGCGTGGAATCGGGTGAAAAGCACCAATCACCCCTTCACTTCCGATGTGTGCTGCTTCATGCTTAGTGTTCATGGGCTATGGGAGAACTTCTAGAAGCCCTACCTGAATGGTGATCTTTGAAGCACCAGCTGTGCAACTGTGATCTGTGTGGTGTTTCTTCACTGGGTCCTACTTGTATAAACGGACATTTTAAAGACAAGACCAATAGAAACAAGAACCCAGAACAATTTTAAAGACCAAAATAACTTCTATCGGTTCGACCGATAAGGACTGTCATTTCTGTACTGGTCATCTGACACCAAGACACTGTTACTTTCGGTGGCCACCACAGGCATATGTCACAAGAGTTTGTGTGTGGTGGTTTGGAGGTAGCATACCACCCTGGCGTTTCTCTTCACTGGTCGTCAATCTGAAGTATGGCGCTCCGCCAAGTTGAATGTCTTTATCTTGGAGTATACCATAATGATGTCTAGGTACACAAGAAGGACTGAAATTAAAAAGTTGGCAATGGTGGTCTGCTTAACTCTGGAAAGTGGCTGTGTGGTACGTCAGACCATTGGCTCTGGAACGGGCCTGTGTTGCCAGCGGCCCTGAGCCGTCTTTGTGACAATGTCTTCTACCAAGATGAGCTTCATGCACGGCTGCCTGTACTGCTGCGCCTACATCTGCGGTAGAATCCATTATCCGATCAAAGACGTTCTTCCCTGTAGAAGCGACATGCGCCTCTGAGTCTCACTTGTGAACACATCGAACCAGGTCCTTGATCACCAGGATAGGAACCTCCTCAACGCTTGGCCGTAAACATGTCCACTCACCGCCACTTCCTGAGTTTTGTTTTAGCTGTAAGTCCCTGTTGTGCCCTGTGTGCACTCGTCAGTTGACGCTGTCGTTACTCACTGCCTGGTGTCGAGCACGCACATATCCCTAATGCAGTAAATGACAACCTCCGCCGTCGGACACTTTCCATCAGGCCAGTACACTTTATATTCCTGTCCAATCCTGTTACGGAAAACGGGGCAGTCATTTTCCCTGACCGGTCGGGCCGCGTCCTCGAGATGGTGTCATCGCCGCAACTTCGACGCTCTGCAGCCGCCTTCTACCGTCGCCGGCTATAGATTCTGGAGCTTCGCGGCGTATTCGTCAACCACCTCATCACCGTTGCTGTGGAACTGAATTTTTTTCGTTTCCGTTCGTCCGTAACGCTCCACTAGACACCAAGATCTTTCTTGCGTATCTCTGCGTCAGCGGAAGCAGTCATAACTCGACGTCTGGCAGGTCCTGCGCAGCGAGCTCAAGATGTAACCTACGACGCATTCTGACACCTCGGGTTTAGGGCGAGAGCTAAATCGACTCTGTTTCAATCTCGTCGCACTACTCGTTGTCCACCGGCATCACTAACTGGGGAAAGCCGGACTAACTAGTATGCTCGTAGAGCCTCTTGCCCTCCCAACGGATAGCATCATGGCCTCTCTATGTATAATCTTCTGTCGTGGGGCTTCTGCCGTGAATGAAACAAAGGTTTTCTTTTTGTCAGCAGTGCTTTTTAGCCCTTGGTACCCTAAGGCGTTTTGTTGTTAGGATAATACATACACTGCTTTGATGGACTGGTGAATTCAACCACTATTTTACTCCTCACTTTTACTTCTAACTGGTGTGTTAATGTCTGTATGGGTATGTGAGCTATAAGACAAATTTCTGTCCTCCTGGGCAGACAAGTAATAGTCTGTTTTGATTTGATTTGATTTGATTTGATCTTTCTCTATTTTCAATGTAACTCCCCCTCTTACCGACGCACATAGCCTAGTTGCTGACATACATTTTACACTTCAACAAGAACCAATCAACTACTTCACGTTCGAATTTGGGGCAGAACAGATGCCAAAGCCTTCCAACGACCAATCATTGCTTGCTTCTCAGTTGGTGGAGACTGATCTGCACCTAGGGACTGCAGGACAGATCTGGGTGGGGTAAAAAAAGACGTACCACAACTAGACATAAGCCATTCAAAGCAATGGAATGGCGACCAGCAACTGAAAAGAGCAAAGTTAGATCAATAGAGTGGGCAAATGCAGAGATCTATATAAGCAGCCGGATAACTTGATAGAGGTGAGCAGCTTCTCCAAGGGACAGCTAGCTTCCAACACCTTTAGTTATTATGCGTGCAGGATTGGGCATACAGCCCACTGAGGCTAGCATGGTTGGACCTAGAGCATAGCGGAAAACTGCATAGGCATAATATAAGGTTCACTACCAAGTACAAGCTGTGCAAAATCCTGGCATGAACGCTCTTTCTCTAATGATGGGACACGTGGACTCTGCTGCGTTGAAACGGCAAAGTAATATCCCAGGCATTAAAGAATTAAAGTCGCCGAGGAGGACTACTTCTCAGACTCAAGCAAAGATCTAGAACAACGATTTTATATGAAAAAGATGGCACCTCATTAGGACTCCTGGAACTTCTAATTTCAACAGTCAAGTTACGTAAGATGGTCTTCTTTGGTCATGCGACCCAGCATGACATTTTAGTCATTGCTGTGGTGGCCAGAGAAAAAACTGGCTTAAAAATGTCAAAGACAGGAGTGGTTGTCTTGTATAGGACCTGCTGACATATACCCAGAAGGTCTAAGAGTGCAGGCCCTGTCGCTGATGCGTGTACTTCCATTGTGCTTCCCCTCAGTGATCAGAATGTAAGAATGGGACGACTGACTGTTGTTTTAGCCTTGTACGGGAGATTTCCTTTAGGCAATAGGGCCATTTATGTTCAGCTGGTAGCGGGGATTTCAGACTTAGCTGCCCTCAACAAGTTTGGCTCGCCTGCCAAAGCAATGTGCTGGTTTGTACCTGCAGTTGTATGCTTGGAGGCACTGGTGTTAGTCAAGTGGAAGATGGGAACCCAAGACACATGAACTGCCCTGAGGGGACACAAGTTACCACAACACAGGTATTACCCCTATCTGTCCACCGCAAGCACCCAAACAGTTCATACTTCTGCACACACACACACAAATAAAAACAACCTTAGGGTAAGATACTAGCTATCTTACAGTGGAATTGTGCTTATAATCACACGTCGTAGCATGTTGTTTTATTGCATCCAGTATAGTTTACATAAATGCTTTTACATGATTTGATTGTGGGTCAGTATCTTGTCAGCATTTTTCCATTCTTTGGGTAACATAGTTTTGTTTGTATGGGTTTAAGGCACTCATACAACAACAGATATGCGCAGCAAACGCAATGTACGAAAAGTTTGATCGCTTTGTATATCAAGCATTGTTTTGACACTGGTAACCAAGTATTTATAAAGCATTCTTTTCACATTGAAATGTCTTATTGCAGGTGTTTCCATTGAGATTAGCCTTGCCAAAGATCAGAGTATGACGGTGGTTATCAACGGTCGCTCAGAGAGTGTCTTAAAAGCAAGGCGAGAAATTGTTGGCAAACTCCAGACACAGGTCAGTGCAGGTTAAGCAAGCTGTAGAAATGAGGTTTAAATTGACATTCTTTTATATATGTTTAAAAACTGGTGCAAAGAATTCATGTAACTCATGGAATGATTTTATTTAAAGTCAGGAAGCACGTTCAAGAAATAGGCCTGTTTTATGGATCACGTGTAAAACGTACAGTTAATGCTCATAATATCTGAGCACGTAAGTGGGCAATGTCTTTTAACTGCTAAATAAATTTTAATGGCATCAACAGTTATGCTGAGGATAAAATAGAAATGTCAACTCCTCATTAATATTCTGATAACAATTTATTAAAATAACCATTTGTTTGGAATCTAAGAGAATCTGCCTAAGGTCAGAATGCTACTCCAAAAATGAAATTTTTTAACAATTTCTAATGTTCTTGTATTAAACTATCAAAAAAACTATCACTTACAACAGTGGCCACAATGAAAATTTTAAATTAACTCAGTAATTCTGTAGAAAACTGTACTGTTATTTCATGATTCCATTGAGAAAATACCCTAAATCATAGACCACTGGTTTTAGTGTCATTGTAAAGTTCAAACTGGGATCCAATTTTGCTGGCATAGTCTTTTTGGTATTTTTCAAGGGTTATGAAGTAAAAATAGGTACTAAAAACTTTTCAGCTAACAGAAAACAACAATTTTGAAGGCTAGTTAAGCCAAAATCAACAGTCAGCTTAGATCAACCGGCTAGTGCTTAAATTTGTAGATTATTTATGTTTAAGTAAGACTACAAAATTTCATTATTATTATCAATCATCATCATCATCATCATCAAACTCTTCGTGCATCAGGTTGCACATAAGGCCTCGACTAGGAGTCCGACACATTGTCGATCGGCTGAAACTCGCTCTAGGTGACCCCATGGTGAACAAGCCCTTCCTTTCATCTCCCTTTCCACTGTTCTTCTCCAAGTTTCCTTAGGAGATTAAGGCGGCCTCACTGTCTTAGGGCGGCCATCTGGTCCTTATCGCACCGCGCTGTGGGGGCGACTAAGATTATATATATTAATATTATTATTACGCGGGGTGTCTGGGTGATATTATTCTTTTAGATGAACACTTTGAAGAAATGCTATTTTGAGTTTCTCATTTTATAGTAAACATAATAACTAAAGTGCAGTAACTTACCATATACTTAACATAGCATCTTAGTATTCAAGAAGAAGTACTCACAAAAGTTGTATTATTTGTTGCTCATCCGCAGTAGTCATCCCCCCAACATCACTACATTAGGGTATGGATAAACTACACTGTTTCAGTTGATGTAGAGGTCCACTAAAATGAATGTGGACATGCCACCTATTTAGTCTGTTAATGCGAGATATAGTTATAATTTTACAGTTGACATTTAAAGTAAAGCAGGGGATTTTTTTTAGGGGGGTTCCCCCCCTGGGGGTTTGGGGGGGTATTAATGAGAAAAGATTTATAGTATCTCTAGACAGTAAAATCTCCTCATCGAGACCTTCCCAATTATGATACCTCTTAGTTACGACCCAAACATTTTTCACAAATGTAATTGGCTACATAAACATCATTGTCTTGGATGGAAATGCCAGAAAGTCAAAACAGGCAGTGTGATGAAGGTTCCACCATATCTCTGCCCTTAGTAAAAGGTCCATAGGGTTAGTGGTAGATGTACAGACTTAGGCAGGTGGGAGATGTGGTGCTGGCTTATATTTTCTTCATGTGACTGTTCAGTCTGTTGTGTAAATACTTTATGTCATTTTTATCAGGACAAAAAGAGAAGTTAGCTGTGGCTTAAAAAAAAAGTTTAACTTAAATTTTGAAATCTTAACTTTGTATTTAAGTCAAAACAGCACTAAGTTACCTATCTTGACAATTTCAAGACCAGGAATATTTAATATTTTATTGATATTTGTGTGAAGGCAAGCATCACGATCAAAATTCCTCGTGAGCACCACCGCTTCATCCTTGGCAAAAGTGGGAAGAAACTGCAAGAACTGGAGCTTACCACTGCCACAAAGATTACCATACCACGACCAGAAGAGAATACTGATAGCATTAAGATTTCGGGCACTAAAGAAGGGATTGACAAGGCACGCCATGAAATTGAATGCATTTCAGAAGAACAGGTAAATGACAACTTTTGATTGCCATGCTTGACCAGCCTTTTTTTTTGTGGATGTCAGATGAGAAAAGCCTCAGGTGACTTTTCTCTGCCTGGGTTATTGAGCTGGCCCACTGTTAATTGCCTGTGAATAAACCATAAATTTTCCACTATGGTTACAAATAAAACCAATCTTGGTTTATCCAGAAGAATGAGAGGGTTATATCAACTAATACTCTTTTCCTTACTTTACTCCCTAAATACCCAACTCCGTCCTATCAAATATCTGCTGGTTAGGGTTTCACTTTTTGTTCCCTCTGGGTTGCGCTGTTTCTAGGAAGACATCTCTATTTAACTTAATATTTGGTCTCGGGTGTCCGCTGCAGCATTCTCTGCCTTGTGGAGATGTTGAGGCCATCTATTACCACCAGCCCCCAAAACAGTGGCAGAAGGATCCTTCTGATCCCACTTCTCTTCAGTTACCATGCAAACCTTATGCAGTTGCAAAACCTCTAGAACACATGCACTCAGAATTGGCATCTTGAGTCTCAAGGTCTTCTCTCCAACCTGCAGTCTGGCTTCAGAAAATGCTGCAGCACCCTGGACCATCTGGCCCATTTTGAAATTTTTGTCGGGGATGCTTTTGTCGGAAAAGAACATGTTCTATGGGTGTTTTTGATTTGGAAAAGGCTTACAAAATAACCTGGAAGCAAGGTATTCTGTTGGACTTAGCTCCCTTGGTTTACAGGATTGTATGCCACTCTTCATGAAGAATTTCCTTTCGCACTACCTCTTTCTGGTTCAAGTAGTGAAAGTTCACGCCATCTTGCTTGTCTTGTAGCACGTACAGCGGTCCGGTGGCGCAACGGTTAGCGCTGTTAGCGCCTTCACCAATACAGTGAAGGTTGGCTGCCCTGAGTTCATTTCTCGTCTCGGGCACTGCTGCGATCTTTCTCAGCCAACCCAGTGGCATCTGTTTACAGGGTGGCTTGCTTGCCGTAATATACCTTAGCTGCTGACTACGCGCGTAAATCACTCAAGCCAACACCCCCTCCTTGTAGCGATCCACGTACACCGTGTTTGGGAGCTTGTAAGGCCAGACACCGGTCGAAAATTAAAAATTGTCCAAAAAAAATATGTCATTTTGGCCATTTTCCAGATTACTTCATTAACTGCTCAAAGTTCACTATTTTTGTTCTACAAAATTCACTCGCCAAGGTTTCATAAGAGAATACTATCTTAGAAATATTCCTATTTTGTTCAATGAAAACATCTACTTCTATCCTATTTACTTTTCCGCGAGCCGCAGAATTAGCGAGCATAGAGAAGTTTGAAGCATATCTGCTCAACGACACCATCGCCACGTGGCACTGTGTAGATTGCATCGTATATCGGCGTCGAAGGGTCATGACATGAATTTTCAACAAAGGGCTTGAGTCAAAACCCTTAGAAGGCCCCCAAGCTATGACAAGCTCTTTTCATAGACGACACAAAGGGTCGGAAACTTCCTTATATGGACGTTCCATGCGTAAACCCTACTTGCATATAGCCAATCAGAAATTCACTAATGCCGATATGACGGGGTCACATAGGGCACACGAACACGCTCTCGGCTGTGCTCGGTATCCCACAAGGCAACTGTCATGGCCTCCGGATGTATAAACAAATGCGACGCAACTCAAAAGCTGTTCTGGATATTTCTCTTTTCTAAGACATTAACGTTGATATTAAATGTTTATTGTGCCTGTCAGACGCTTCATTTTCTCTCACAATACCACGTGCAAAAAAATAAGAAACCACATGGACATTCTTTAACCGTCGTAGCAGCTAAAAAAAGTAAACTTAGTGAACCGAATTCGGCTGTCGAAAAACACCATCAGTCATGTGGTAAGCGAGCTGAAATAAAGCGAAGTTTCATTTCTGCTGCATAATCTCGGTAGTAATCAGGACTAGATGCGAACATTTACACATTTGAGTCAACTTGCAATGCTAGTTATTTATGTACTTTGTCAGGAATGTAAGGGAAACAGAGCTTACATCATTTGCACAGAAAACAAAGGTTGGGTGGGGGGTTGGATGGTCTTACTCCACCAAATGTAACAAACAGAATGTGAAGACAATTATGTATAGCATTCCTAACAAACAATGAAAACTGCTATCTAGTCAAGTTTGAAAGCCATTCAGTGTCTAGAGAGCACATCATTGTCAGCCCCCCTAAAAGGCCAGACAGCTATAGTGCTTTTCCCAGAAATCTTTGACAGAAAATAAGATACCCCCTAGCTACAAAAATCAACCCATCTTTAATCCATGTGACTACAGAGGTAATTCATAAAAATAATCCTAGCATACAGAGGAACAGAACATGAGCAGCTGCTTAAATTCTGGTGCACTCAGTGATGTATCTCTAATTTTCATGAATAGGTTATTCTTTATTCCTATTTGCCCCCAGTGGAGCATAGGGCTGCAAGAATTGGTTATACTCCCCTATAAGCTTTTGAAATAAATTTCTTTAATTGATGTTCATCCCATCACCCTGCAACAACTGAAGGCTAAGAAAGATGAGAGTGTTTCCTACTAATGCTGCTACTTCAGTAGATGCTCGCAAAAATTGAAAGCAATATGCGACATCATCACTAAATGTTAGATAGCAAAAGACCAAAGATGGCAAAAACCATGAAGCTAGTGGACACTGAACTTCTATATAACTAACTAAACCTATAACTGTGTTGCTCAATGTTTGCAAACACCATTGTTTTTATTACTGTGTGCTTCTCTAAAGCCTGGTCAGCAGTTGGGTACACAACACAACCATGTTGACTTTTCTAAAAGTGAATAAAATAATTAATTTTATTAGTAATGTTAAAGTTTAGTATGTATAACACATTGAAAGATGGTTATATTTTTCATTCAGCAGGTAAATTACATGAAAGGCTTAGATAAAACAAAGTTACTAAGCTTGATATTTCTGCTCGCGCTTTTTCCGTTCATTGTTTTGTTACAGTTTGTTTACTTAAAATCCCTATAACTTTATATTGACCATGTGATACAGGCCTAAAATTTGAATGAAGTTTTCTTCATACATATGTAAACATTTCAGTGAGAGCTTTTTAAAAAATATTTAGTGGTTTAGTAGTTTACTAAGCTTTCACTTTGTTTTCCTTCGCCTTTTCAGTTTCTTGTTTTAGTAAGCTTGTTAGTTCAAAAGCTTATAACTTTATATTGGCATGTGATACAGGCCTAAAATTGGGTTGAAGTTTCTTTATTCATATTTAAACATTTCTATGAGAGCTTTTAAAAAAATATTGAGTAGTTTAGAAGTTACTAAGCTTTAAGTTTTTCTTTCCGCGATTTCTCAGTTCTTGTTTTGGTTAGAGACTGTTTACTTCAAAAGCTAACTCCTTCTTTTTTTGACAAGAGATATAGATCTGCAATTTGGTTGAGCTTTTCTTCATACATATAAAAACATTTCTATGAATAGATTTTTAAAAATTACTTAGTAGTTTTGGTAGTTATACCGTTTCCATCAAAATTTCTTAAAATTTAAACACACTTTTTTACAAAAAAAAATTATTAAAAAAAACTAAGAGGAATTCGCAAATTATTTATCATAGAAATGTAGATCTGTCTTTTAGGTAACTATTTCAAAAAGAATTTTTGAGTCTACTCACAAAATTGAAGAAGGAGTTAGCTTTTAAAATTGTTTGTTTTGGCGCCATTTTGGATTGTTTCCATGGCAACCGATAGCGCGACGAGTGCAGTAAAACCATTTTTTGAAACCCATTCCAAGGGCTAAATAGCTGATACAAAAAAATCCGCGCTATCCCGTGAAACAAAAAAAAATTTTTTTCGACCGGTGTCTGGCCTTAACTTTTTGATTATTTCAGGCTCCCTTTCTGCCATCCAAGCTCTTCTTTCCAATTGTTTTGACCATCTCTCTTGGTCCAACTTCTTAAAATTCATGTGGCACTAATTCATTGCAACAAAGACATTGTCATCAAGGCTGCATGTCACTCTCCAGGCAAATTAAACTCGCTGGTGTCATTGGACTGTGAATCTGTTTTTGGCCTGTGTTCATTCCCAGCAGCAACGGCATTGGGACACTCTGGGTTCCCTGTCTTTCTGACCGCCAGCCTTCATGCCATCCTATGCAGCCGAAGGAGGTAGTTCTGACAAGACTACATTAAGGACACCTTTTCCACGCAATTGCACCTATTATGAGATGAACCATCACCAATTCGTCTATGGTGTCAAGGAACTTTTAGTGTTGTACATGTTTTAATTACTTGTCCTGAACTCCAGAGTATCTGGCAGCACTTTTTTTACAACAGCTTCTGTGATTTCCTTGTTCAAGTCCATCCCAACAGCAGCTATTTTTAACTTTTTAAGAAAAATAGGGCTCTATAATAAGATTTAAGTTTTTTGTGTTCTGATGGCTTTGGTTTTGACTTGTTGGTGGCCTTTCGGGCCACAACCCTTTTTTTATACACTTACTCACTTTTTTTTTATAGTATTCTTGCTTCTTTTGTTGGCTTTTATTAAGATTTTGTTATATCACTTGGGGGATTTGCCCCTAAGCTTTTAAAAATATGATTACTTTATGTGGCCGTGATATAGCTTTAGTTCAGGGGTGGGCAATTAATTTTCCCAAGGGGCCGCATGAGAAATTGGGATGGTTTTAGAGGGCCGGACTAATATACTTAACTCAGTTTTTCCCGATACTGTATATATAGTATATATACTGGCGGGCTGGCCGGTCAGAGACAGGAGGGTCACCCCTTGCTCAGATCTGCCTTAGTTGCTGGCACAGCATAAAACACAACCACACAACCCCCTTGGGATTATGGCATGTTTCCCAAGGCCCTTCGTACATCTTAGTAATCGCAGCTCGGATGTGTTTGTGTGATTGTTATGATTCCACGAGGCTGTCTCTTGCCTTCTTATGGGAAGGTTTTCCCCTTCTTATCAGTAGCATGCTCATTTTATATCATTCTTGTCACTGCTATTACTCAGCCTTGTGTGGCTTAACGCCACTTGTTCTTTTACAAACTAGTTAGCAGGCTAGAGTCTTATTCATTATTAGAATTAACCTCATTGCCCCACTAAGAGCTGTCATGCACCACCACCCACTGGATCGAGAAAAAATTATCAATCTGTTTATCCTTTCTTTTATTAGTGCGAGATCCTGATTTGCCCCTTAACTTTTCTTATGTCACCGTGATAAGGCCTTAGTTGCAGGCACGGTGTTAACCAATAAATTTGTCAGGTGCTTTGGTAGTGACATTTGCCTGTTTTTGTTTTTGTTTTTTTTGTTATTTTTGTTTTTTTAAAAATTGATAACAGGATGATGATAGGTTATCAGAGCTGTTATGACCAACTGTGCAATGTCTTTCTTCTTTGTGCAGGCAAAGCTTGCATTTGAAAGACTGCCCGTGCCAAAGGCGTATCATCCATTTGTGTGTGGACCCTTCAACCAGAATATCAAGCAGTTGATGGAAGAGACAGGGGCACGCATTAATGTCCCACCTGCCAGTGTGGACAAAGACGAGATTGTTGTGTCTGGAGAGAAAGAGGGTGTTGCTAAATGTAAACAAGTTATCATGGGAATTTGTGATGAAAAGGTGAGATCGAGCTGTTAAACTTAATGACTTTTTCTAATTGCAATTCCAGAAGGAAAAGTGCACGGCAGTGCATGGTCATTTTCAGGCATAATTTCATTGTTAGACAGTTATTTCGAATTTTACCTTAGACTTTTGTTCACATACTTATGGAATCATAAGATTATAGTTTGAGGGTTGGATTGTCTTGCCTATGTAATAATAATTTTCCTTGATTGTTTGTCCTATTCAGTGTAGAGTTAGAACATGGCCTGACGAGGTTGTGGGACTCAGTGCTATACAAGCATTATTATTCTCATGAAAAAAATGTAACTTACTCAGATTTTTAAAATCAAAATCTTCACTTGTAATGAACCAGCCATAAATGGTTCTGTTTGTTGTATGTTGATTTGCAGTGCTGTTTTTTTTTTTTTTTTTTTTTTTTTTTTGTACAATTTCTTTATACATGGGGAAACAAAATATCACAGATTGGAATATATTTTTTAGTTGAGCTTTCAACATTTAAAGGAGGAGATATAAAATCACTAATTGATCCATATAATACTGTTATGAATTAAATTGTGTTTATGGCCAGCAGTTCCATGGTTTGAGCCCAGGATCGTATGCTTTATTTTACTTAAGCTGCTGCCTTCTAGATCTAACACCAGTTTTTGACCTTCTAGTGTTTGCATGTGGCTTTGTGGCTGATGACATTGTTACTCCCTGGAATGTTTGGTATGATACAACACATACATGAATGATATTTAGACTGTATTTAGATTGGTTTTTGGATGCTGTATATAATAACCACGGTGTGGGAATAGAGATAGTGGCTGTGCACAGAGATCATACAAGTATTAGATAATCAAGCATGTTTTTGCCTTTAGCTAACGTGTCTGCTGATCGTTCATTGTAAATCATTGACACTTTGCACAAGTGGGAGAATGCAGTAGCAGGCATGTTTGACATACTTGAATTGTCAGGTACCTGTTAAAACTATAGAGACTTTAACACATTTTCTGTGTTGGAGGATTTGTTATGGTTAACATCACTTTGTTGTAATCCCACCAAATAGCCCAAAGCAGGTTCTTGTGTATTTTTTTCTCCCAGAGAAGAAAATGTCAGACTGTATCAGTTGAGGTCAGCAAGTCTCAGCATCGCTATGTCATAGGACCACGAGGAAGCAACATTCAAGAAATTTTGGCAGCTACAGGTGTTGCAGTTGATGTTCCACCTCTGGAAACACCTTCTGAGACAATCACTCTTCGGGGTGAGCAGGACAAGCTGGGCCCTGCTCTCACTATGGTGTACTCCAAGGTCAGTGTTGGAGCCACCTTTTGTACTTTGATAAATCTACTGCAATATGGGTCTTCTGCTGTATCTCTCCATTATCAGACATAGCAGCTTTTATTGTAAGGTAAGTACAGTTTAGGAAAAGATTGTTCTGTTCGGTTGTGTCAAAATGGGCCCCTTCAAACTAAAAAAGGACATTTGGAGAGGATTTAGGCCTCTTGTCTCAAAGGATGGGATCCTGGAGATCGAGGTCCCTGATGAGTCCCAGCCCATAAAATCAACACTTTTCTTTGGGCTGGACTTTTTCTAGAAGAGGGAATCATTTGGCTGATTGTCCAGCGCCCTTGTTTGGGAGCCTGGGTCAAGCTCTATGGTACCACTTGGTCACTTCCCTTATTGGGCTCTATGGTTCAGTACTTTTCTTACTAGATCATCCCATCGTCTGGTTTTTCACTATGTCAAAGGGTATGTGACTCTTTCTTGCCATAATGATAACCTTCATCGGTGGCATAGAATTACACACAATGTGATCAATCTCGCGCACTCAAAATAGCTTACCTTGTGTTATTTGTCCTTCATCAGACAGTATTGTATTTTTGGATAAGTGATGCAGTGTGCCAGTGTGGTCAGTCTTATATGCTCAGAGCAGCTTACCTTTTGTTTTTCCTTCCTCAGGCCAACAGTGTCATATTCTCGGATGTAGTAGCACCAGCATGGTTGCATCGATTTGTGATTGGTCGAAAAGGGGCCAGCATTAAAAAAATCACTGAGGACTTTCCAAAGGTATGTTAAATATCTTGTTACAGAAAAAAGCTATGACTGCCTTATGTTCATATTACCATATCCTGAGGTTCACTTCTGAAACTTTGAATGGGTAGTAAACTAAAGTTAATGATTGTTTTTTTTTTCTTCTTAGGTTCACATTGAGTTCACTGAAGGTCAGGATAAGATCACTGTGGAAGGGCCACCAGAGGAAGTTCAGGAGGCTGTTCATGCTTTGGAACAGATCATCAGTGACCTTGTATGAATTATTTGCTTGTTTGAAGTTTGACATTGCAGGATTAAAAAAAAATGTTCTTGTCTGTTAATCAAGTAATAAGTAATTTTGTTTCTTACAATGTTTATTTAGAACATGTTCATTCTGATCCTGTCATAAAAGTATGGAGAGTGGTTGAAATAAGAAATTTTTTAGATAGAAATGCAGTCACGTTGGAGTTAGAAAATGTTTGCTACACCTGTACCAATATAAGTTTGCTTAGCATTTGAAAACATGTAGTTCAAGGGTTAGGGTAAGGGTTATAGAACATGCTAAGAGACTGCTAAGAGGCCTCTCCAAAAAAACCGAAACAGCAAGCAGTGTCAGAACTACAAAACCATAAGCAGTCACCCAAGCAAAATCATGCTAAAGGTCATACAGCACCGCATCATAACCACCGCAGAAGAGCTGCTAGCATAGAAATACAGCAGATATCCAAATGTCACGTCCTTGTAGAAAAGCCATCTTCACTGTCAGTGAAACCTCTACCATAACATTAGCTTTAAATGCAAATCATCGAAGCGCTGGACAACAGCTCAATGAGCACAATGCTGATGAACAATCAGATAAGAGCTTTCACACCACAGTAGACGAACAACAAGGATGTATCCTATCACTGATGATTTTTAATATCTTGGAGAACATCATGCTCTAAGCTCTCCACAACCACCAGATTTCCATTTCCATTGGTTTTTTTCACTCATCTGCAAAATACTCTTTGCAGAAAACATAGATCTGTTAGCAGGCACTAACAAAGAACTGCAAGACCTTACCAACAGACTGACAAACAGTCAAGTCACCAAAGCGCTGTACAATAGCTGAACAAATAGTGCTGCTGAACAACGGAATAGCTTACTTTCGCACCACAGTAGGCTTTTCTCAAAAATGTCCCCTATCACCCTGCTGTTTAACATCATCTCGGAGAACATCATGCATGAAGCTCTCCATGACCATTATACTTCCATTTCCATTGGTGTACTTGCCAGTAATACCAAGTTTCTAAGCCAAAACAGGAACACTGGCCCTGGAGAACCAGGCATGTGGGTGATAGTTAGGCCTTAACTCCTACTACCCACATCAACGTAAACGTGCAGGGGAACCATGCGTGCAATAATTACACGCCGATCACTCAGTTTTCACTAAGCGGCTCACGAGCCCCCACCCCTGGTATTTTCCGAACACAAGACTCAGTGATGTGTAATTTAACTTACAATACTAAAAGATTTATTTAGCATAAAAAGTTATAAAAATATGTGCATGCAACAAAAAGACTTGTCTAGAGGGTGTCCCAGTGCTATCAGTGCTAAATGTTATTGATGCCTCTACCAGCCAATTGGTTGAGGTTGGTAACCACTTATGGCCGTCTCCCCATGCGACACCTCTATGCTTCTACCCCACGCAGCTCTATCTGGCACATATGCCCCCCCCCCCCCCGCCCATTTCTTGCCTAAGGGGTCTCAGGCTTGTCAACAAGCCACCCTAGACCTTAATTGGGGTGATTGTTACTTCCCTATTCATGTTACCACGTGACATGGAGAAAGACTAATCTAATCTGCAACTTACGCTTTGCAGGTGACATAGATCTGTTAGCAGGTACTAACAAAGAACTGCAAGACCTGAACTCTTCTCCATTTGCTGCTATTTTTGCTCTTTTTTGAGCAAAAGAGTAGAAAGCCACAAAATTGCCCACTATCTTTAGTGACTTTTTAGATGATAACCCCCAAAATGTCTTTGACCTGCTAGTGCTGAACTTCTTTGTGTGATATATATCAGATCAGATAAATTTTGGATATACCCTTTCTCCAGCCCATTTTTTCTTTGCACTTTGGTGTTCATCACGTTCAAAATATCTATCATAACCTGCTAACTTTTCTGCCCACCTCTCATTTCCCATGCACATTGTTACAGTTCACCATTGGATTGTCTGTATTCTGCTACTTTTGTTTTTATCATGATCTTCTTTGGATATGAAACTTTCAGTTGTTTGTCATCTTTGGAGTACAGTCCACTGAGCTTGCCTTCTCATGGAAACTACTGTGCTTATAAATTTAATTATTATTGGGGTTTTATGACAAGACATTCACAGGCTAGAATTTAGAGGACATTTACATTTTGAGGTTAAAGGAATGTTCGAGTGGTTGTATAAACTGCCTAAAAATTAATATTTCCTTATAGTTTAAGTAGTTACAGTTTCCAGTGGAAGTAAAAGAGCATGTATGTTTTAGAAACAACTTCCGCTATGCCCACACCTTTAAATGTAATGTGTGTAAAAACTTTTGAGATGCCCTCCAAAAATAAATTCATGAGGCAATCGGCAAATTACAATACTTTCAGGTCAGAATACAATAGTGTATATATATATATACTATGACAGTCCTACCAGAATTTTAGGTGACTTTAAAGTACAGATTTGGTTTAAATAGTTTCCAGTTGCATTCATGTTTGTATAATTCCATTTTTTCCTAGAAAATGCGAATGGATTATGCAGAAATTGTAGTTGACCAGAAGTTCCACAAACATATCATCGGGAAAAATGGTGTCAACAGTGAGTACACATAATATGCTTCTGTTGGTCTAATAGTTGGTGACCCATGATATGAGCTTCGTGTTTTGCAGGTATGGTAAGCTTAAAGTGACTGTCTTTGTGACTTAAAACTGCAATTGTGTACTATGTCATTTCAGCATTTGGCTGTAAAATATGAGTCAACAAATGTGATTTTGAGAGCTTTCTGTAAATGAGAGATGTCCATTTTCGTGTGACAGTAATCATTAGTGTCAGTGTATTTTGTAGACTGATATACTTGTCAGCCCTACATATAAACCTTAAACAAGGTGCCTTTATCCTGATTAAGCCTCACCATTAAGTGCAGACGTTTCTCCAAGAAACTTTCCAACTTTCTCCAAGAAAACTTGACACGTTGGCTGCTTCATAGAGTATGCTCAAAGCAAAAACAAACCCACAAGTTGTCAGTCAGGAAAACATTCATTTTCTCCATATGCTTTTTTTATACTTTAACAAAAATGATTACAAGTTTGCCACATTAAAAAAATTTTTTTATTATGTGGATTTATTTGTGGATTAGTAGCCTTTATGTGTATATGTATACAAATGCACACAAGCATACTGGTGCAGCAAATATGCATTTTGATGTCTTCCAGTCACCAGAATCAAGAACGAAACAGGTGTTTCTGTGCGCATTCCATCTGATGGGGACAATAGTAACATAATCAGGATTGAAGGCGACCCAGCTGGTGTGGCCAAAGCCAAGCAAGAGCTACAGGAAATGGCATTAAGAATGGTGAGTTCCATAATAATGGAATTGGAATAGGTTGTTAAAATTCTGAGTTAATTGTGGAATTAGATTAGCTTAGCTAGAATTCATTGGCCAATGAATTCTAGCTAAGCTAATCTAAAGAGGACAAGAATGTAATTAGCTACTGGCACCCCAAATTTAAAAATGTATTTCAAAATAATAATTATTATTGAAATCTATTAAGAATTGTAAGGGTAGACAAACAAACCCAAGTCTCCAGATATTGTGATTTCAAATTGTCTAATATTGCCACAGGAGTGAACTGTTCTTTTTTTTTCTAAAATTTTTTTGGTTGATTGTGTCATATAGATAATGCTGGCAATAGCATACTACAGAGATGATCAGTGTAATAAATACATTTGTTCATGGCTTATTTATATTGCTAGGTGGCCATTAGCTTGAGGGGTTTAATGGTCACAATAATAGATGACATTGTCAAAATTACACCGATAATCCTTAGCTGAGTCTAATTTTTGATTATTCAAGCAAAAGTATCACCATGACAAAAGTGCAGCTGTCAGTGAAAATGTGGATTGAAGGAATTGGTTTCTTCATCTTATAGACAAAAGGACAAGTGATAATAATGTAAAGGGAATAAAAGAAGAGTTATTTCCCTCAAAAATCATATCACCCCAGCTACATTGACCTGTCACCTGAGTCGAATCAACCTTGACAACATACCATACCTTGTAAGACCAAATCATCCCAACACTGAAAGTCAAATTGATGTAGGCTCAGGCTAAATCAGTTCCCAAGCAGTGATGTTGCATTTGTTCCATTAATTTTCATTGCTAGGTGGCCATTATTATTTAGCAAGATAATGGGCAGACTTCTTTAAACAATGCATGGCTCTTTTGGTAGTATTTGGTGTTGAAATCTACTCCTCTCAATAGAAATCAATGTGACATTCGGGCTTAGATCAATTAAGTGTTGGGATGAAAACTGCTCTAACTCGGGTAAGTGATAGATATGACTGAAGTAATGTGGTTTGGGGTCGAATTGACCAGTGATCCAACAAACAAGCAGTATCTTTAAAAAGGTACTTAATTTAACTTAAAATAAATCACCTCTGTAAACAGTGATGTAAAAAGAGTGGCTTTGATGAATTCACAATGATTTGTTTTATATTATATTAAAAGTGCTTTTAATTTAGAAGAAAAATCCTATTCAAGCTTTGTTCTGTGACATGAAGAAAATAAATGTTGGTAACAATACCACACCTGATTCAGAATGAATTAAAAAGCTTCTTAAAAACGTTTTAAAAATAATTATGAAAAAGTTGACTAACAAGTTTGATGTCATGCTATTTGGTCCATGGATGGGTGCATGTTTGGCATACTTCTCAGGAATGACATTGACACTAGCGCCAGAGTCGACCTGACATGCAACTTTTGTGCCGGCAATGATCATCCTTGCCTTGATCACTTTCTTCTTGAGTTTTTTCTTTAGCCTCTTAGAGCCAATAGCGCTCACGAGTTCCTCCTCTGATGAGAAATAGAAGCAGTCGTCTGTAGGGGAGTTGGAGGATTCATCAGACGATGTATTGTGTTGAGCACAATAAAGCTGTTTCTTTCCTCTCCTGACAGACTTCTTGGGACACCTGACAGCAAAGTGGTTCTTTCTTTGGCATCTAGAGCATGTCTGACCCCAAGCAGGGCAGACTTCCTTCTTCATGACATGCTTTTGTGCACAGAATTTGCAGGTGGGCTTGGAGTGGTCCCTTTTGGACCTGGAGATAGCAGCACATGCTTCATTAACAAGGGAAGTGTCGGATGTTGTCAGAGGCAGCTCAGATTTAAGAGATTTCAGCTGCTTGTTAGTAGCTTCCGACGCACGGCAGATGTTTATGCAAGACTTTAGAGTGAGCTCAGCAATTTGTAATAGCTGCTTTCTAGTTTCATCGTCCTGAATACCTAGAATGATGCGGTCTCGTAGTAGGGACTCTGCCATATGCTCGCAGTAGTTGCATGTTTTCTGTAGGGTACGCAGAGCTGTTATATAGTCATCGAAGCTTTCACCTTGTTGCTGGTCCCTTTTATTGAACATATAACGTTCGTACGTTTCATTGGTTTTGCCGATGAAGTAGTCATCGAATGCGGCAATGATGTCCGCAGCAGTGTGGCCTTCACGTAGTTGGAGTCCATTATAAATAGACAGGCCGTCTGGGCCTACAGTGTGTAGGAACAGTGCCCTCACATAGCCAGCATCTTCATCATGGATACGGGAAATGATGCAATAGTTAGTCCACATCTGTTTGAAGAGCTGCCAGGACTCTTTTGTCCCTGGAGATTTGAGGGGTGGTGGGGGCTGCACCCGGTGTGTGTTGCGTCTTACAGTTTGGTGTTCTGCCATTTTCTAACGGCTTGAGTCAAGGCACAAAGAGAAAGAATCGGAATGCGCAGCGAGCGGAGTGGATAACGTCGACTACTCACAGTAGCCAGTTGTATATACGTACCAGTCGCATATATATACAGTTGCAGAAGACTTAGAACAAACGACTTGCTGCTGCCACCATGTTATGTTTTATACCAAAGCTGCGTTACTAACGAACACACAGAGATAGCTCCGACTCACAATACCGAAGAGTAAATCAAGGGGCGTAACTAGGATATCGTAACAGTCCACAGGTTCAGAGAAGCAGCTGCCAGTACCTAACATAATGGTATTCACAAAATTCCCCCCCCCCCCCCCTTTTCTTTTTTTTTTTTCATAGTAGGGCAGGATTAAGATAGTCCCCCTTATTTGCTGTTACAGGAGAATGAAACTTCCAGAGACATCATCATAGAGCAACGATTCCATGGTACTATCATTGGAGCAAGAGGAGAAAACATTCGAGAAATCCGGGAGAAATTTAATCAGGTTCAGATAACCTTTCCAGACCCTGGGAAGAAGAGTGATGTGGTGACCTTGAGAGGACCTAAAAATGATGTGGACAAGTGCTACAAACATCTGCAGACTCTTCATAAGGAAATGGTGAGCTGCCTTCTGAGTTGCAATGACATTTTTTGATGGAACAACTTTTTCACAAAGGACAGGGTCTGTTAATCATGATCAGCTTCCTTCCTTTGCTATCATTGTTAAAAGATTTCATTGTTTCCAATGTATTGAAAACTGTTGAAGCAGATGAGGCATGGTCCCTAGCAGACCTTGAAGCTGAGGGTAAAGAGTTGGCACATGTAGTCACAAAAGAGCTGGATGGTGATGGTGATGTTTAAAATGAATCATTTAAATCCAGACATCACATATTTTCTCTAGTTCCTTTCTAAAAGTTATTTTAGCAGGTACAGAATATTTTTTCTGTAGATAGTGGGATAACAGGCTGTGGAATAAATTTCTACATTTCTTCTACTTGAAAGTTTGAACATGTGCTAGGTGGCATAAATGGAGATACTCAGCTGTAGAATAAGGGAACAGGGATTGAGGAAAATATAAAAGGTTTGTCTTAACAGACTAAATAGGCACTTCAGACGCTGGTTCAGACATGACAGTAAACTAGGTTCTTGGTGGCTAAACCTAATATTAGCTTTCACGTTGAAAGAGACAAACAGTAGCAGCAATGCTGAAGCATGCAGTGGTATTATGTGGGAAAAAAGCAAAATGACACTTGTTATAACAAACATTAATAATAATCCTTAGACCACACAGTCATCCTCTGACAAGTATTTTTCACAATTCGTTCAATACATTTCTAAATTTACAGTAAAGAAAGTAATTCATATAAAATGAAATAGCTCTTAAACAGCAAAATTCCACAGTCTGGTTGAATTGTTTTATTGTAATAGATCTAGTTGGAAAATATAAACAGAATACTTTGCACACCATAAGCAAGTAGAATGTAGCACATGCTTCAATATTCAAATCATAATTCTTCCCATACACACTGCTAAAGTGAAATAATAGTAAATATTCTGTTCAGCCAGTCCCTGAAAACTCAGTTCTTTCACCATTAAGTTAAACAAGTAAAATGTCTGTAAGACTAGTTGTCTGCATGGGAATGCCTCCATTCCACATAATGTCTATAGATCTGGGAAAATAAGAAAATATTGAGCAATTAAGAACAAAATTGAACCAGATTCGGACACGGAGCACTTAAACCTGAAGAGTCGAGATTCACAAGTCGATTTTGCTTAGAATTTCAGGGAAAATCCTTTTAACCAAGACTAAAGCCATCACAAAACTAGACTAGTTCAATACTTTGTGAACATTTATATTGCTAACTCTTTTGGGGTATAAATGTCCAGAAAGACAATTGGATAAACTAAAAAAATGGGCTGTGCATCACTCAATATATTGTAAACTATTTTAAACATTTTACAGCGATTATCTGTTATGGTATCTGCTTTCTTACTTCATCCATAGCCACAATATATATATTTTAAAATATGAGCAAGTAATCTGTAATTCTTAAATGTCAGTTAATGGACTAAGAAAAGGCTAAATATCACTCCACCTATCATACACTAACAGGGCCTACAACTCTGCTAGAATCATTGTTTGCTGATTAATTTTGTTGTTACTCTGTCAGGTCTTCACTTTTCACAGTTGGTTTATAACTATGATACTTTTGATAGTTGTTTTCTCTCTCTTCTTTTTTTTTTTTTTTTTTTTTTTTTATAAAAAAAGCACCAAGGGATTTTGAGGTGTAGATAATCATATTGAGTGTAACATGTGCTTTGAAAGTATTCCATTTAATCCCTTTCCTTCCTTTCCACTTTCTTTTATTTTCATCTTGAGTCTCACCTGGAATGCTAGATGGTCAGTTGTGGAGTTTTTTTTGGTTTTTTTTTTTCAGATTGAAAGTAACTATCAAGCACAGGTCCACATCTTCAAGGATTTCCACAAGAACATAATTGGGAAGGGTGGAGCAAACATTAAAAAGGTATGATTCTAATATAGCTGATGTTGTGTAATGTTATTCTTTGCTGCTTCTCAAGGAGCTTAAGGCATCAACAAATGTTGCATAAACAACTAGATGATAAATACAGTTACTTAAGCTCTAGATGAAACGCTATAATCAGGAAGAATTCTGGTAACATTGTCTGCAATAATAAAAACATAAGTGTCACTTGTACAGTGCATTCCAATACCAGGACTCATCAGACTCATTGCTGGAAAATAGTTAATTGAGATTAGGTTACCCTTGAACCATGCTGGTGAGATGAGCACGGTGTGCACATATCAACAGTCCATGGAAGAGTGTCCTCACAGATAAAATTGCTGTAGCAACTTTGTAGTAATTGGGACAGCTGCTCAGGAGAGGTTCACATGGAAGGCAGAAGAAATAGTAGCCGGTATCATATCTTTCTTTATCCATTAAATATAATGACTGGTGCAATCTATACTTTTTTTACTTCCAACTGTGTGATTTACTTCTAACTGTGTGTTAAATGTCTGTATGAGTATGTATGCCTGCCCTTGTGAGCGAAGACAAATTTCTGTCCTGGGTCTCCTCGACAGACAATAAAGTCTGTTTTGATTTTGATTTGATTTTGATCAGCTCAATATATCTGTATGTGTAACATTTTTCTTTTCATTATCAGCGAGCTGTGCTGCCTTTAAATCAATGCTATAGTAGTAGTATTATTAGTTGCAGTGGTGTATCTTTAGCCATTAAACATAAGTCACATAAATGAATCTGTATGTAACTTTTCTGTTCATGATCAGTGAGCTGTACAATCTTTAAATCTATTGTAGTATCAAATCTTTATCCAGATTTTCTGTTTATATGCACATTCATTGTGTGTGTGTGTGTTGTTATTTTTTTAAGATCCGTGATGAAACTAATACACGCATTGAGCTTCCAAGTGAACATGCAGAGTCAGATGTGATTACCATTACTGGGAAAAAGGCTGATGTGGAATTGGCTCGTAGCAAGATTGAGGACATTCAGAAGGAACTGGCAAGTTGTTTGTCATTCTTTGTGTATGATTTTAAACATACTTGCTCACAATATCATTTTTTGTTTGTCTGATTAGTTAAATGCTGAATGCCTATTTTGTCCCTTTAGTTTTCACCATGGGAAGTAGTTATCATGCCAGAAGGCTCCCTTTACCCTATGTCTTCATCACATCATTTCCCCGTGACAAGGGTAGAGCATTGGTGAGTGAGGCTATGTGTATTCCACTTCTTCCCCCTTGGGACCACTGGGACACTCTGGGCCAAAATAAGTACACTCTTATCTTTCCTTGTCTTTCCGACTGCCTACCTGCATGCCGCCCTGTGCGGCAGGAGGAGGTAGTTCTGACAAGACTACGTTTAGGACACACCTTTGAGGTGAACCATCACCAATTCATCCGTGGTGTCAAGGAACTTTTAGTGTTGTACATGTTTTAATAACTTGTCCTGAACTCCAGCTTCTTTGTTTTCCTTCTTCAAATCCATCCCAACAGCAGCTATTTTTACTTTTTTAAGAAATATGAGGCTCGATAATAAGATTTAAGCTTTTTATATTCTGATAGTTTTTGGTTTTGACTGCAGGCTAACATAAAAGAAATGACTGTAGAAATTCCTCATCGTCTTCACAATTCCATCATTGGGTCCAAAGGACGTCTCATTCGTGCAATCATGGAAGAATGTGGAGGTGTTATCATCCGTTTTCCTCCAGAGGGAACCACCAGTGACAAAGTTACCATCCGTGGTCCAAAAGATGATGTTGAGAATGCACGCAAGCAGTTACTGGACCTTGTAAATGAAAAAGTAAGCTCTTGTATTATGCAAGTTATGAGAGGGATAAAAGTAGGATGAGTACCAAGATGAATTGCTATCACTCTTTTGAATACCGTTACCATTTTTAGTGATTATCAGGTTGGGAAAATATTTCTTGTAATAATAAATGCAAAATTTGTCAAAGCACATTCTTACACTCCTAACTAAGGAGCAAGCTCTTAGCGCCTAAGAGCAGAAACGAAACATGGACAGCATAAGAGGGACAGGAAAACAAACGAATAGCATATGAGCTATACAAGAATAAACAACTGGACTAAACAAAGAATAAAATCAAATACAGAAAACACACAGAGGAACCAAATAACAAGAACAAGAGCTGAGAGTAACATGATATTACAAAATGAAGGGTGTGACAAAGGACTAGTATTATGGGAAAGGTTAGGAGTAATGTTTACAGAAGAGGTGTGTTTTCAGTGCACATGTAAAGGACTCAATAGTGGGTAGGTGGGGATATGGAAATGGAGTGAGTTCCATTGTTTCACTGCACAATAACTAAAAATCCTGTGACCATGTATTGTTGTTTTGATGACAGGAACACTTATGGCTGCATGATAAGTGCCAAGGCATTATGATAAAGTTCTACCCATTCAATCTTTTAGGACAACAGAGTTCAGCGTTTGTTGAAATGAGATAACAAATTCTTTTGTCCATATTAAATTTTTTGGATGATGGCTTGTCTACAAAAATTTAGCAGGCCATCAGAAAGTCCACTACAGGCCCACTCAGTGTTGCTTGTTCAGCATTAGCAGAAAAAGATTTGAAAACTGTACCAAAAAAAGCAGCTTTTATCTATGATTATAACAAAGAACCTAATAATAGTGGACTGTGTCCTCTGAAAGCTTGAAATCAGGCGATGGCCATGGCATACACTGTCACCCCATCTTCACTAAACACTACTTGCTGATTGTTTGTATGGCATTGTGGTTATGTTTGTGGACTACAAACTATTTTTAGAAGGAAATACAGAAGAGAGAAGCTCACATTAACTCAGTACAAAGTGAGTTAAAACAGAATCGGTGGCATGAAGTACAACTTCTACCCCTATTATTTGAGAGTGATGTCATGTAGCCTAACTGAAGGGGACTAGCTCACTGAGTTTTGTTGTTGTCTTCGATGGGCTGCTCTGAGATTCGTCCCTATTATTTGTTACATGCTTCTTCCTCTTTCTGTTCAAATGATCTGCTTGTCTGCGGCCTGATTGTTTCAACTATGGCCTTCAGTTGTCCCATTGAAAGCCAGCCTCTTCATAGCAGCTTCTTTGTGCCATTCGTCAGTGAGAAGGTCACACGGTGCAGTCCACTCTATTGTCTCTGCTTCAGTGCCAATGTATCATCAATTCTGGTGATCTACAGATGATTTTATCTTAGACAAGACAATTTCCACATTTAACTTGATCAGCTTTTATCACAGATTCATAACGACTGTGTAGATGTGCACTACATAATCTGTGATCTGGCCTCCATTTGCCATTTGTGGCTACTGTTGATTGTTGATTTGGTGCTCTTTAAAAGAAAGAATGAAACAAAAAGAAAACACTCTAATAATCAATTTTTTGTGAGATTCTTTTCTGAGGAAGCTTCTACCCATTCTGGACAATTCATAAAGTGCCAGATCAAACCATATCTGGTGTTTCTTGTGCTGTTCGTCGCATAATGTTCGTCGTTTCAATCTCTACAGCCACTTTCTCTCTGTTGTCTGAAACTTGTGTCTTTGTGTCTTTAGGGCCACAACACTCCTTTTTTTTTTTTTTAACATACTACTTTTTTTTTAACATTGTTCTTGCTTCTTGTGTTGGCTTTTATTAAGATTTGTGGTTATATCCCATGGAAGATTTGATTCTAAACTTTTTAAGGCAAGATGACTTTGTCGCCTTGTTATGGCCTCTGTTGCTGGCACGGCGTAAAACACAACCAACCTTTATAGAGAGTTGTTACATTGTATAAGCCACATCTGTGGTTACACAGCCCAAGAAATAACACGTCAGGTGTATGTTTTTTTGTAAACGACAGGGATGGCTTATATTCTGTTCTGCTCGTTCTTCTGCTCGAAAAGCCTGTAGTCTTGATATGACCATTTGTTTGCTTTTTCGAATGGGTCATTTATCTTATTTGTTAGCTTTTCAAATGTTTAATGGATTTCTGGTGTCTCATATAAGATTAAGTTAACTGAGTTTCTTTAATTTAAGAAAGAGTTTGAATAGTGTCTTTATGGGTACATTCTCTGCGTCAAACAGCTATCTTGTGTTACTTTTTACCTCTACTGTCTCAAACCCAGACAGGCCATTCTGCTTCCCATCCATCTGCAGAAAAATAGTTCTAAAATTCCGGATCAGCATGTAGCCAGTATTTTGACACATTGATGGCAACTTAGTAATTGTAACTCTTGTAACCGGACTGACTGACCCTGCGCTAACACCCTATGCTACAGCTTATCTTAGCGCCAAATCGATCGGTCCGTTCCTCTTTGTTGTTCCAGGGAAGAGGACGGAAGTTCCCAAGGAGAATTTTCCACTCTATGAAAATCCTAGCTCTCGTAGTCGGGTGCGTCGTCTGGTCCTTTTGCCTCGCGTTGTGTTCTTTTTTTTTTTTTTACCTATCCATTACACGCACCCGAACTCAGCCGACCTTGGAGTCCACAAAAGACCCTGCTTTACTTTCCACTAAGTGTCTTTTCAATCGGTGTGTCAATTCCGCCGGACCGTCTCGTATGTTCTTTCTCTGCTGCTGTGTTACGACTGCATACATGGACAGTACACAAACCTCACTCGCGTTCACACAGCGGAGACATGCGTACGACACACTAGCACTCGCTGGCACTAACACGCTTACACAAGTACTTACGGTTCAAAGACATAAATTTATTTACAAGATATACAAAACAACTACCAAACTTATTCTTACCTACCTATCTAGCCAAAACCTAACACCTAACTCCGTGGGGTGGGAAAAGGAGGCTGAGTGATGCGAGCCGCTATTTCCAGTGGACCAGAGCGCCTTGCGGCACCAAGGTACTTCTCACTAGCTCAGGGGTGGGGGAAGAAGCTGAGTGTCACGAGCCGCTATTTCCAGCGGATCAGAGCGCCTCACGGCACTAAGGTACTTCTCGCTAACTCGACTTCCTGGGGTGGGGACGAGAGAGACTGAGTGTCACGAGCCGCTATTTCCAGCAGACCAGAGTGCCTTGTGGTACTAAGGTACTTCTCGCTAACTCAGTCTCAAGGTTCTTCACTTACTGCTATACCCAGCAGGACCAGTTCTCGTACCGAGAGAAAAGGCGCGGGCGCTGCTCTTTGCCCGCTTTTTGTACAGGGCAGCTTGGGTGCCATGTCACCTGCTGTTGCTGCCCGTCTCGCGCTGCGCGCCGTTCGCGCGACCAGTGCGTGGGGTGGAAGGGGGTGTGGGGTGGAGGGACTAGGCACTGTCAGCAGTACCTGCTGACCTAAACAGCGCTCCCGCTACACTGTCTTATTTTAATTACTGCATCATGCCAAATTGATAGATACTTTAGCGCTCCTACCTTACCTGTGAAGAAACAATCAGATTATCGTGTAGGATATTTTTAGATGTTTTTGTCTGCATGGATAATTTACGACAAAACTTGCTTAACTACAAAATTTCCCCAAAGAAGTTTGAATAAAAAATTTTTCCTCTTAAGACCTAAAGTTAAATTGAACTAAAGACCGTTTGGTTGAATGTGCATAGAAACCAGTGTGAATTACTATGTGTAACACTGAACAACTGTGATTTCCTCTCTGAAGAGAATTCCTGCTTCATGTTTCCCAATATATAATATATAAGCCCTTGTGATGATGATGATGATGATGTAGTTTTGTAGCGCGCTTGTATCCGCATCACAAAGATGCGCTCAATGCGCGGTGATCCCAGCAGCCACCAAACTGCAGGTTAAATGATAACTTCAAATAAGTTTAAACAAGTGAGTCTTAAGATTTTTCTTGAAAGATGCAATACTATCAGACTCCTTGGTCGAGAGGGGAAGCGAGTTCCACAAAAGCGGGGCTACATTGGAGAAGGATCTGAAACCCGCAGTCTTCTTGTTAGTATTCCCTGACTGAACACTCGGTCGTTCAAGTCTGAAGTGGGCTGCTGAACGAAGGTTCCGCTGGGGTTGGTAACAGCGAATGAGTTCTTGTAGATAGACAGGCGCAAGGTCGTGAAGACAGCCATAGGTTAAAGTTAACAATTTGTGCTCAATTCTCTTCTCCACAGGAAGCCAATGTAGGTCACGAAGTACAGGAGTAATATGGTCAGTTGTTTTCTTTCCTGCAACTATCCTCGCAGCCGTATTTTGCACTCGCTGTAGCCTCGACAACTCGCTCTTTGAAATCCCCCAGAGGCAGCTGTTGGCATAGTCTAATTTAGAACCGATGAGGGACACAGCAACTGCATTTGCAGTTTTCTTATTAAGACTAACAAAGGACTACTAAGGTGTTACTCTTAAATGAAATTTTTATTATTTCTGATTTTTTATTATTCTGTGATCTACGCAAGTCAGCAAATGTGAACTTGATTCCCTGATCTGTTGTCTGCAATCCTGCCTTCTGCTTCTTCACTCCTATTCTGTTGCAACCTCTCTGTCGCTATGATATAGCCTTAGTTGCTGGCATGGCATTAAAAACGAACAGCGACGTCAGTAACATTCACATTTGCGCCAAAAATGGACAACTGTATGATGCTACTGTGACTAGCTCCACTATTACCACTTATACCACTACAACTACAGATAACTGCAAGTCAATAGATTGTTAGACAAGAAGGCTAGGTATGGATACTTTGATAGTGGTACTGCTGAAGTGACTGCATTATGCCAGTTTGACATGATCTGTTTTCTGTGTGCAGAAAGAGTCCAGCTTCACAGCAGAGATACGTGCCAAGCCTCAGTACCACAAGTTTCTCATTGGCCGTGGAGGTGCCAACATTAAAAAGGTCAGCATAACACTTTGCTGGGCTGAATTATATGTGGAAAAGGTCAAATATAAATGTAATATACTTTACATAATGATGAAGAGCTGGTTTAAGATATTTCTGGAATCGTCAAGAATAAAACTTATTTTATTCTCACAGATAAACTGTATTTATTCTGAAGAACAATATAGAAGGTAGCACATTATGACAGGTACGCGAGAACACCGCAACACGAATTATTTTCCCTGCAAGTGGGGATGCTGATCAAGAATTGATTACCATCATGGGCAAAGAGGAGAATGTCAAGCAGGCCAAGGAGGAATTGCAGACACTCATTAAAAACCTGGTAAGGACTTTCGCATGTTCTTATGGAGCTCTTTTTTTGTGTATAGAAACATGTTTTGATTTAACCTAAGTATGTGCTGATTATTTTCATTATTCAGTTTGTAGGTGGTATGAAACATCAAAATTTTGTAGTTTGCATTGAAATATCTTGAACTTCTTTGTAGTTAGCTTCTGTCAAACTGTTATTAGAGACTATTTATCAACATAACTTAAATGTTTCATTCTAGGATAACGTGGTGGAGGCAGAGATGACTGTGGATGCCAAACATCATCGATTTTTTGTGGCACGCCGAGGTGAGGTGTTGCGCAATATTGCTGAAGAATATGGAGGAGTTGCCGTTAGCTTTCCTCGCAGTGGAGTCAAAAGCGACAAAGTCACCATCAAGGGCTCCAAGGACTGTGTGGAGGCAGCCAAGAAGAAGATAGCTGAAATGGTTGCAGATTTGGTAGGGTGGATTGTTTAGAGTTAAGATTTAGTGTGACAGATTTGGTAGGGCCGATTGTGTAACCAAGAGAAAGAGACATTTTGTGTTGAGTTTAAATTCTGACGTTACTTTTTACAACAAAGGTAGAGAAAGGTCAGCCTTGTTGTTTACAGCAAGTCATCAAATAAGTCTGTCATGGCAAGCTTGTTCATCTAGGCAAATAGATTTTACATTCCTCCAGCCCACAGTATTGGATCCAAAAGGCATGCACTCTACCCAGTTCAATAGCTGTGTGACGCAGTATACATCCCTAGGTTGCCCCAGCAGCATGAGGATAGGGCTGTATCAAAAGATTTAAGCTTTTTCTGTTCTGATAGTTTTGGTTTGGGGTTTTGGTCTGTTGGTGGCCTTATGGGTCTCAACACTCTTTTTACACTTTACCTACTCTTTTACGTTATTCTTTTTTGTGCTGGCTTTATTAAGAGGTTGTTATTATATCATTGCAGTTTTGTTTGGTTTTTTTTTTTTGCAACCTAAACATTGGTAAGATTACTTTATCTAACTGTGACATGGCCTAGTTGCTGGCTCGGCTTAAAACACAACCAACCTAGCTGCTCCAGCTGTCAAGTGGTACCAGATTTCATAGAAGTTTGGGGTAGGTAAGGCAAGAAGGAAAAGTAGTTGTGCACCACCCTCATAAAAGCTGACCCCAGGATAAATTAGGGCTTTAAGGTCACATGACTCTTTTATTACCTTTTTTTTTTGTTGTTGTTGTTTTTTTTTTTGTTGTTGTTTTTTTTTTTTTTGTTTAACATTGCACCACAAAACTGTCATGTAAGTTGGGGGGTCTGGAACACCTAGCCTGCATGCTGTGTAATGCCCACGAAATTGTTTGGTCTGACCCTTTTCATGCTGTGAAACTACATTGTGGCTATGTACAGCAGGTTAATCAGTTGATAATAATGTATGGCCCACAAGTGATCTGATAAATATCCAAGTGGATCTCAGAAGAGAAAAAGTCCCACAACTCTGCTGTTAAGTGAAAGCCTGCCTGTAGCCTATATAGCCTGACCTGTGCATTGATGTGCAAGCTTCTGCAGCGTATTAGGTAAAGACTTTACTCGGAGACGAGACCACCACAGGTACCAGTATTAGCAAATGTCACCCATTTAGGTGTGTGCATTACCAAACATATACACATGCAGAACTTTAATTTTAAAAATTGATGTTTCCTTTGTGAGTTAAATTTTGACAGGTTGTAGCAGAAGCAAACCTTGCAAAGCAAAGTACAGGCATATTGGGAAGAGGAAAGGTGGTGAAATTTTAACCCAATTGAGCACTGTTCTTTTTTCAGCAATAAGAAGTTAAGAGTTAACTTTTTGATGAAGCAGTGTGTATCCATACCTGTATTTTAGATGGGTGTTGTGAGGTCCAGACTTCATTGAAATGTAACTGTTGTCTGCCAAGTTTATGGGTTAACTCAGCGGTTCTCAACCTTTTACTTGTGACGCCCCCCTGACGAACAAAAGTACGTCTGCGCACCCTCTTAGCCAGCAATGTAAGTTAATTTCACTGATACCGGTATAAGAAACTTTTAAAAAATGACCACCTTCCCTTGTAAGCACGTCGCGCCCCCCTGGGGGCGGCGCGCCCCACTGGTTGAGAACCGCTGGGTTAACTCATTCACTACGTCAGGGTTCAAGGTCACATTCCCCTCGTATGCATGGAAATTCGCCAATTTCAAAATATCATAAAAAAAAATAACTTAAAGAGATAGAAAAAAATTTTAAACAAATAATACGAGATCAAGCTGTGTGAAACAAAAATGCTTACATCTGAATCCTGCATGAACAGTCACTTATGAGGTAATCCAAAGCAAATTAGGTAGGTGTAATGGAATTTAAAAGAAAAATTTCACACAGGGTTGCACAGGATATATCATGCTAGCAGAAGATACACCTCCAGGAATCACACTTTAATAACTGCATATAAACTTGAAATGAATAAACATTGTTCTTGTCAACAACAAAAAATCAGATTGATGCATTTAATATTATCGGTACGCTAAGAAGGTACAGAGCCGCGCGAAGATAATTCACTACGAAGCACTGAGTGCATGCAAAGAAAATGTTCACCGGTGTTTTCAAAAAATTATATCTGTTAAACTACAAAAAAGACAAATAATGTGATACGCCGTTTAAAAGAGCATTTTAAAAACATTTGCATGGTGTTAATTTCAAGAATTATAGGTTTTGTTTTCTTGTGGTAAGCTCACATCAAAGATAGTAACTGTATGGGGCATGATTTTCCAAACCAGGCGAAAGGTCACAATCAGAATATTTTTTTTTTTATATAATATATGTATAAACATAAAGTCCCAAACAAGATCATTTTTTAATAGAATATACATTAGAATTTAAATATTACTTATTGTTTGCTTCTCATTTTCTGTTGTTTGAGTACAAATCCAGTCAAATCGAGTTGCGAGCAACGAATGTCAATATGGCGCTCTAGTAAACAAACCACGTTTTTTTAAGTCTTTCAAAGACGAGAAAATACCTGATTGGTTGATTTTTTCAGACTTTAAAGGGAAGCAATCGAAAAAGGAAAGTATCCTAAAGGTTCTTATATTTTCTCCCTTATTTCCGTTGATTTACGCACAGGGTTACAAATTTAAACAGTACACTGGTTACAGAAGTGCGTCGGGCACAGGAGTCCGACACATACAAGTTACGTGAAGCGGTTTGGTCGGACTGCTGGAGCCGACGCAGAGCGAAAGTGTTAAGAGCTTTTGGGAATGTTTGAGGAAAAGGACCCATCAGAGAATGATCTTTCAAGTAACTGCAGAAGCAGACATTGCGAATATAGGGTTTTATTTCATTTATTTTGTATTTCTTGTACACTGTTTTTATGGCAACAGCTTACAAATTGTATGCTCTAGGAGATCCAGCGACTGCTGATAAAATATTATATGCTTTTATAAAGAAGTGGCCAAAGTGACAACTTATAAATTGTACCATGAAGGAGGCCCATGTGAAAGTGGAATGTGTCATACCTCAGCAGTACCATCACAACGGCTTATAATATTTTCTGCTTATAAATTTTATCTTATAGGAGGCCCAGGTGACAGTGGAATGTGTTATACCTCAGCAGTACCACCGCACAATCATGGGGGCAGGAGGATCACGGGTGCGAGAGGTCACACGTGTGCATGAGGTTGGAATCAAGTTTCCTGACAAACCAGTGGCCAATGGCAGTAAGTAGTTTTGAATTCATTGGGAAAGTTTTCAGGGGATATTGTCAGTTTGTTCTTTTTAATTTTCCTTTTTAAGTGATCCCTCTGCCCTGTGTCCTGTATTTTCCTGTGCCAAAGGGATTTGTAGGAAATGAGCTTCATTTGCTCTTCAAGAATAAGCTCTTGGTTTTGAGTTTTAAACTCAGTCAGCAACTTAGGCTATATCAAAGCCAAATAATGCAGTACATGTACCTTAAACAGATGTCACACTAAAGAAATTTCTAGATGAGACCTGAACCCACAGTCAGATACCAATTTATTTCAGTCTCAGTAGCAGTGCTTTATTAAAAGTGTCCAGTCTGGGTTGTGGCAGATTAAGCCATATTTAATGCATTTATTCTGTGCCATCCATTTCTCTTAATGGGTTAACCCTAATTGCCATCAACTGGTTTTATTCTTTAAAATTGGCAATTTTACAATGCTGTTAAAGCTGTTCTTAAGTTTAATGGCTTAAAGTGAAGCTAAATGTGGCCATAGAGTTTGGAAGAAAGAGCCAGACAAAACTACTAAAAATATACACCGTTGTATGTACAAGTATACAGACGCAAACTTCTTGCTACTGCAGCATCACTACCTTTTTTTCTATGTCTAATAAAAGAAACCAGTTTTAGTCTGGCATGTAAACTGACAATCTGTACAACCCACATGTTGATAGATGAATGATTCAAACAGCAGACCTAGTTTAACTGACATAGACAATATGTACAACCCATATATTGATGGGGGAATGATTCAAATGGTTATCAGGCCTAGTTTAACTGACAGGTGAGTGATGCAAACCATTAGCAGACCTAGTTTATTTGCTTAAAATGTTGCACGTAATAGCGGTTATTTGTTATAAAAGCTAGTTGACCATTAAGTCTATCACTAACAGCTTACTATATAACAGCTGTTGTCTTACAAAAAGCAGGATGTGCCTATATGTGTGCGTGCGTGCATGCTTGTGTAATTGGCATCTGTTCAAAATTACAGCGTCTGTACAGTCTTATGGGAAGGTCATTTTGGTATTTGGATTATGAATTTTGCTTTAGAGATATCTCGGTGTTTATGCCTGCTAAAAATGTTACCGAAAGCTTGAAATAAAAAATGTGAGAAGTGCAAATTTTGCCAGGGACATATGAGAGATCCTGCAAGAGAGCTAGTGAATGGCATAGCGGCTGACACCACCATATTAAATAAACCTTGTGCTGCTGTGCTTGCTTGGTTGAGCTTTTGGCCAAGATAGCCTCCTCGCCACTCGAACACTCTGGGCCAAAATCAGTTACGTCACCCTTCCCAGTCTTTCAGACCACCTGCTTTCGTGCCGTCCTGTGCAGTGGGAGGAGGTAGTCTTTATAAGACTACTATTAGGACACACCTATGCCAAGCAGTCGTGCCTTTTCTGAGGCTTCCTCTGGTGTTGGGAAATTCTTACAGTGGTACATGTATTAATACAACATCCTGGTCTCTAGAATACTAAACAGACATTTTTTTTATCGCAGGTTCTTTGTATTCTTTGTTCTACCTTTTCCGATCCATCTCATCAGCAGCAATTTTTGAATTTAAAGAAGATATGGTTATACTAAAAGATTTAAGGGGTTTTTTCCTGGTAAAATTTCATTTTTACTTTCTGGTTTCTTGGTGGCTATTAGGCCGCAATACCCCCTTTTCTTACATATTACCTACCATTTTATAATACTTCTTCCTTATGTTAGATTTTTTTCCTTGTGCTGGCTTTTGTTTTAGGGGATACTACCAAACTCACCTGGAGTTTTCAATATCTTAACTATAGGTATTTAGCGGGACGTTGTCTTTCCGTGATACATCCTCAGTCGCTGGCATAGCATAAAATACAAACAACAGCTAGCAACCTCATGCCAGTGTAAGTAGTTGGGCCTGTAGCAGGGATGGAAGCATTGACCTACCTTTCAAAGGGGGTGTATTGTTATTTATGGGTTACCACTTGGGGGCTAAAGTTTAAAAATCCTTTCGGAACTGAGGGTTGTTTTTTAACGATGATTTTTAATGAGTAAGAAATGTTATATGATGATATATTACATATAGTAGTAAGAAATATAATAATAAATATTTGTCATTGCAGAAAAAGCTGAAGAGGAAGAAGACGCTGTTACCAATGGTGATGTGAATAATCTACAGGGGAGCAACAAGCTGGCTGGCAAGAGTGACATCATTATTATAACTGGCAAACCAGAGAACTGTGAACGAGCCAGGCAGGCATTGCTAGTGGGTTTTGTTACTGCAGTTAATCTTCAGTTGATGCTTTTGATTGACAGGCATATTTTGGTATCATTTTACTTTAGTAAGGATTCCTCTTATATTTGCATGAAGACAGTATTGGTGCAATGCTTAGCACAAGTTATGTGCTTTGTAATTTAGGTATAGTGTGATTTTACAAAGTTTTTCAGATGTAGTTTATTTAGTGTAAGTGTACAAGGTTTTATATACAGTGGAGTCTCGGTTAATGAACACAATTCGCTCTGGAAAGTTGTTCGTTATCCGAAATGTTCGTTATCGGAAACAATTTTTCCCATAAGAAATAAAGGAAATAGATTTAATTGGTTCCCAGCCCCTATTGACTCGCTAATATTTGAAAGTTACAGACTATATTAGTATATGGGTTGGTTTTTTTTAAAGAGAACAGTTATAATACAATATAAATGGAGTTAAATAAACATGAAAACATTAAAGAAAGCATTCAAACATCAGAAACTTGCCGTTTTGACGGCGTGGGTGGATGGAGGTGTGGGGAGGAAGGGGTGGAATTACTGCTTGAATTCCCTCTCCATGAGCACATGTGACATTGTAAAATTGAGGGTGACTTCCCTTTTCTGTCCCTTTGAGGTTGAAGGAAAAAACTTTACAGTGTCTGTTGCTTCTGCCCTTTTTGTAAAACTCTTCGGTAATACGACATCACATATAGTGGTCCGGTGGCGCAACGGTTAGCGCCTGTCACCAATACAGTGAAGGTCGGCTGCCCAGAGTTCATTTCTCGTCTCGGGCACGCTGTTCTTTCTCTGCACGTGGCGTCTGTTTACAGGGCCGGCTGCCTTGCCGTAATATAGCCTCAGTTGCTGGCACGGCGTAAAAAAAACAATCTTCCCCCCACCCCACCACCCCCCCCCCACGACATCACATATCCGACAGACGCATGCCTCCTTCATACTTTGAAATCATTTCCTTTTTCAATTCAATTGTTGGCCACTTCCTTGTCATTACTGCACTATTATTGCTCTTAATCTGCTTTAGAGCCATGATTGAGGATTATCTTATTAAAATAAAGCACAAAAAACTAAATAAGAAGGATGTGAACAGATAAGGAACGACCGATCGTAACTGTGTCTCGAGCGCGAATGATGACATGCTGGTCGGTCACATGTTGTTCACGTGGCTGTTCGTTATCCGAAATTTTGTTCACTATCCGAGACAAGTTTTTGACGAAATTTTTGTTCATTACCCGAGGCGTTCGCTAACCGAGGTTCCACTGTATAGTGTAACTGTACAATGCTGTTTAACTTGTTTTTCATATATATTGGTGCATATTTATAACTCATACATACAAGGATGAAGCTGTCTTGATAATGCTTGATATGGTTTGTGCAGCTAACTTTCATCTCTCATGCTTGTTTTTTCTGCAGGATCTGGTGCCTGTGACAGAAGAGGTTCCAGTTCCATTTGACATGCATCGATTCATTATTGGTCAGAAGGGACGTGATGTTCGGCGCATGATGGAGGAATATGATGTCAATATCTCTATTCCACCTGCCACAGAATCAAGTGACATTGTGCGTGTAACAGGACCGCCAGAGAATGTCAAAAAAGCTCGTGCTGCTCTCGAGGACAAGGTGGCTCAGCTGGAAGCTGAAAAGGAAGACAGGGTAAGAGATGACAACATAAGCATCAGACTTGCAGGGTCTTGTGCTTTGAGAACTTAGTAATATCTGTGTTTAACTTGATACACATATTTTGGGCAGTTGACCATTTATCAGAAATTAAATAGGATCAACCAAGACTTTTCTTGTTACAGCATTGTTAGTCTCCTCCCCTGAATAAAAAGATAATTACACAATGATGACAGTAGGTACCAACAGAAAAGTGCTGGACCTTACCAACAAACTGACTGTTCAACACATATGAATTGAAGACCAGCAGTGATAAGTCACTGGCAAAGCAGAGATCTACGTGAAGGGAGTACAGCTCAAAGAGGTAAACAGCTTTATTTGGGAGCCACCCCTCTCCATGACAGATAAACGCATCAGAATCACAACAGCAGTAGCGGCCAGGCTGAATGGGATCTGGCACAGCTATAATATTAGATTTGCTGTGAAGTAAAATCTGTACAAGTATCTCATGAAATGTGGACTCGGCTTGCCATTACAGAGGGGAGAATACAGGCAATCAAGAACATATGCCTGAGAAGGCTGCTCCAGATCTTAATCAGGGAACATGAAATCAGTGGCTTTTTTGTGAAGTATGATTGTCGCACGTGGGACACCAGGAATCACTAATTGCAGTAGTCAAGCGGCTTGAGCTGGTCTGGTTTGTCCATGTCACCTGGCAGGACACATTCATTTAATGTACCTTGGAAGGAGGTCAACGCGGCAATGACCAGAGGAAAAACTGGCTAATGTCCCATACAAAACCTGCTCACCATCACCCAAACAAAGGAAGGAGTAAATAAAGCTGTGTAATGTATCCATGTGCTGCCCACAACCACCATCAGCCAAGGAAATAGTAAATAATGCTGTGTAATGTATTCATGTGCTGTCCACAACCTCCTCTATCAGCAAAGGAAATAAAGCTGAGGAATGTGGAATCAAATCGTGATTTTTTTTTTTAAAAAAACTTGTCAATCTTTCCTGGTCTAGGCCAGTATCTCCTTCACTTTTTCTCTGCTTGCAATATGGCCTGAGGTCTTACCTACCTTAACCAAAAAATTGGCTTCCTGAAGTGACCCCCTCAGACCCTAATGGGTCTGGTCCCTATTTTATTTTAGACGCAGTGACCCAGTGCATCCACTGTGTGTTTGATCTCCATAATGGATCTGCCCATTCTTCTGTTTTTCATCTGCCCATTCTTCTGTTTATCATCTGGTCAGCCCCATTTTGCTGCAGCTATTTTGGTTGCTCAGCAGCTGTGGTTTTGGCAGAGCCCACCTCTTAAAAATCACATAATCTAGTAAAGTTAATGTTTCTTATAAATTTTCTTTCTTGATTACTTACCAGACAACCTGACTCAAGTGCCATCCCAGCCTTCCCCATCTCTGTTTGGGGGTTGAGGAAAAGAACGTTAAACTCTTTTATATGGCCTTACAAGGTGCTTGAGGGTTGGTGCACCCAGATATAGTGGGAGTCCCTACCACCCAGCATCCCTAACCTATCAAAGGGGGAATAATTCAGTTGGTTACAAAATAATTTTTGCTTCTGAATTATAGGCATGTTTGGTAAATATCAATGAAAGAATTTACAAGGAAAGTGTTCTATTCATTATCATTAAGCAGCTCTTTGACATAATGCTGGCAGCTTTGGCTCAAAACTGTGAGTGGGACTAGAGATGTCCAGTTACGGAACTAAATGTCTGTTTGTATGTGTACAGGCTCTTAAGAGCTTTCAGCTGAAGATAGAAGTAGACCCACAGCATCATCCCAAGATCATTGGCAAGAGAGGTGCAATTATTAGCAAGATCCGTGCAGACCATGATGTCAACATCCAGTTCCCAGATCGCAGTGATGAAAATCCAAATGTGATCACAATCACTGGCTATGAGGAAAATGCATGCAGGGCACGTGATGAGATTATGAATATTGTGAAAGAACTGGTCAGTTTTCTTTTCTTTTCTTTTCTTTTCTATAGGTTTTGAGGTGCTAATCCCTAGGCTGGGTTACTTCCCCATTAGGAAATAGAGGTGTACACAGAATGCATACAGTTCTTTTTATTTAGATGCTTTTAACTTTATAGATTTGTATGTTGACATTACTCTTTTGGCACTCAGCAGTTCAAGACTGTCAAAAAATGGAAATTACTATCACTAAAATAGTCTTGCCAGAATGTAGGGGAGACAAGTATTACAAATGAATGGGTTGGACGTCTGAGGAGGGATGGGAAGGTACTTGAAGTGGTGAAGCATGACTACATGTTTTGTTTACCTACCTTCCCCCGGGTTAAATCATTCTTCCTTGGGAGTTATTTGTCCTGCAAAGAAAATCTCAAAATGACTTTGGACAGAAAATAAAATTCTGATTTTGGGAGGGGGCGAGTGATGAAGAGAACGTGAAGTTGCTACAAATGAGGAGGAACAACTAAAAGACTAGATACTAAAAGAATCAGAGTAATGCAAGTTTTTAGCAGATTTGCACCTGCTATAATGTGACTGGAAACTAAAATTTTTCTGTCGGCAGGAGGACATGACTACAGAGAGCATTCACATCGATCATAGAATTCATTCACGCATCATCGGCAGCAAAGGACGAGCTGTACGTAGGCTGATGGATGACTTCAGAGTGGATATCCGCTTCCCACGCTCTGAGTCAACTGATCCGGACCTTGTTGTTATAACTGGACCAGAAGAAGCTGTGCTGGATTGCAAAGATCATCTGCTCAATCTGCAAGAGGAATATGTAAGCCTTTTGAGTAGCCCTCAGTTACATGAAATGAGATGTTTTTGATCTTTCTTAGAAGACTGGAGAACTAAAATCAGTTGCAGTCAATGAGGTTCCCTTGAGTACGTATTACAAAACAAATTGGGCTTCTAAGCACACCACACCACTGCCAGGTCAACATTTTATAGTTCTTTGGGTGCTTATCAATCGTTACATTTCTTTCTTTCTGTCCATTAACTGCAAACATAAGGTGGTTGGTGGGAGACACAAGATGCAGCGATGACAAAGATGTGTCCGTGAACCTTTTCATGCACCCCTCCCAGTGGGTCTCCCATCTGGTGGCCAGTCCAATTCTTGTTTGAAGCCACCCTTCTGTTTACTCCCCACTGTGGTGAAACTACATCTTCAAATATAGCTGGCTAATTTTGAGTGGCCCACAATGTTATATCAAAATGGCCTTTGGGAGAAAACATGTTCCCCATCCTTGATGTATGCTACAAAATCAACTACTTCAAATAATTATGTAAGTGAAAGTTAATTCCTGATTTATACAGTTTAGTATTTAGGTGACATTGCCATGAAAAAGAATTAGACTGTATGAGCATCAAACGTCTGACAGGTTCCATGGTTTTAGAAGATTCCACAGCCTCACTTTGAGACTATTAACAATTTTATTGATAAAGTCCTAGCAAATACATATCAAGAATAACTTAATGCTCTCCTAATAACTTGTTAGATGGCATTAAACACCAGCAACTAACCAACCCTTTATGGAATGTACATTTGAGGCATTGATAACAGTCATCATTACAATCCTGTGAAAGGTTCTTATCGGTCAACCATGATCTCTGTAAACCCAGCTGTATGTATTTTGATTGGGGAAACTTTAGCTGAAGGCAGTTACAGTGAGCTTGGGCATATGCTGACATGAGGTATGAGGCATGCTCCAGACGAAATTTGGCAGATGTTCTTTGCTCTTCCAACTGCACATTCAAAGCTTTTAAGGAATATCTTCATCCACTAAACTTCCCACTTGCATTCCTCATCATTGTTCATGCATTCCGTTAATGATTGCCACAGAATCATCCATTGGCTGCTTGTCTTTTTTTTTTTTTTATAGTTAACTGTTTATAGTCTTTTTGTATGCAGTGCATAGAGCTTGCCTTTACTATAATGGAAACAGCATTGAACAAACTGTCTAAACATATCAGTTTTATCTTTTTTAAGCCAACTTGAAATAGGGTTAAGGCACATGAGGGTTGAGGTGATCTTTGAACATCTACTGCATAAAACTGATGGCAACATAGGTTTATGAGATGAGGTTTTGTACAGGTTTTCACCTCCATAGTTTCAGATACCTTATGGCTGTGTATGTGTGTCATGTTTCATCATGTTTATTGCTATGTGCTTTTGTTCCAAATGACTCAAATACTGCATCAGCAGCTTCATGGTGTATTTCTTGTTGCAGCTGCAAGATGTGGTAGACATGGAGTATCTTCAGGACCTGCAGCACCCTCCCAGTAAAAGTCAAACTGGTCCACAGTCAGCCTCCCTGGCCACCCAAGGCTTTGTTGTGCGAGATGCTCCCTGGGACCGTGCTCCAGATACCAACAGCACTGAAGAGTTCCCATCATTTGGTGCTGTTGTTGCTCCCAAGTCTGGTCACTCCTGGGGACCAGGCAGGAAATATTAACTGTCCCACATTTCCCAGGCCATTGGTCACAGTGAGAGCTCAGTGGTCCATTTATGCGCACATGCACGCGCACACTCTCTCTTTTTCTCTCTCTCTCGAATTACATAAGGCTTGATTCTGGTGAGGCACTCACATGTTCTTCCTTCTTTGCATAACTGGCAACAATGGTTTATGTAGTAGTTTAATTGTTCAGGTCACCAATGACAAAGCTCAGCCATTGAGCAGATATGAGATAGGTGTTGTGAAGTGCAAGTCAGGATTCATTTAGTTGGAACCTTTTTTATTATTTTTTTTTGGCAGATCAGAGTTTGAGATCAAACTAGTTAGGGTTAGTTTTATGTACAGCCTATGTCAGCAGGCCAGTGCAGGGCATTCATTCCACTCTGGTCAGTCAGGGCAGTACCCAGAAAAGAGATTAAGAATGGGTTTGGTTGTGTTGCAGTGACTAGTGTCCATCAAGGCAAGTAACATGGTCATGATGTGTACAGTAAGATAGGCTTAGCACTACATTCAGCAAGATTCTGATGGGCACATTTAAACAGCCTCTTTGCCAGATTGACATTTGGTCTGAAAAATGGAAATAAGAGGCATTAACATGCTGCTTATTCTGTCTTAAAAAACTAAACAACTTCTCTGTCCTTCGTGGGAATAAGGTTAGATATAGAATGAAAGCAGGGAGAAAGAATTACAGGGTGAAATGATTTTACATCAGATTTGATGTTGGCAACATGTACAAATATCGCAAGTCTTCAAAATAATGGCAAACTATAATTTGTTTTGAGCAATGTTTTGAACCTGTTCAGATGAGTGCACTTATCAGAGCTCCAGCTATGGTTTCCATATTGTAAAGTAATACTTGGTTGTAATAGGATTACTGAACATTTGTGTTAATGCAGAATTGTGTAAAGTGATACAGGCAAATGATGAGTTTATGATTTTGTTGATAATGAGATTTTAGGACTTGAACACTTGCAAATGATGTGCAGAAGAAGCAGTCAAAATGATGACCTCGATGCCAATGACTGTTACGATAGCATGTCATGCAGTTTAGTCATTGAAATTTTCCAACAGTCCACTGTGTTATAAGCACTTTTTGCAATATGTTACATGGTTTAAAACCTGGTCATAACAAATGGCATCCTGTGCTCAAATGCAATATCATGCTGGTATCTACCAGCAGAGTTTAACACCAGCACTTTCATCCTTTGTTTACATAAAATAGACATTATGTTCCAACCCCCTCTACCCATAAAAAAAGTTTGGAGAGTGGGTTAGCATCCATTCTGTAAAAGATCTAGCTTTGTTGACGCTGGTGTGGGGTTGACAGGTTTAATGTTGGTTTTGCTGTAGTTTTAGGTTTTTGGTCCTCTCCACCTTTAGCTCATCTGCTTCTTTAGACATGCAGATGCTGTCTGTTGGGCAGACCCTGACCCTCGGTGACGGGAGGCAAACTGATTTTGGTCCTCTCCACCTTTAGCTCATCTGCTTCTTTATATGCAGATGGTGTCTGTTGGGCAGACCCAGCTCCCAGTGACAAGGGGGCAGACTGTTTTCTACATGGACCATGTTCATGCTGACTTGTGAGTTTGATGCTGGGTGTTGTGTTTGTAATCATTCATTTTCTGGAAGGTTATGGTCCACTTTCAACAGAAATCAGTGTGTGAGCCGATTAATGTGTTCTCTTTGAGAAAAAAGTGTCGCAAAGAACATGTTTATGCACTGTGCCCTGACAACAGGAAACTGACAATACATGGAAGAATCTGGTGCATTAAGCAACATTTTGTGAACATTGAAATTTTAAATGCTTCCTAAATTTTGTGACATGCAGAAAAATAAATAGAGTGCGAATGTAGTCTGAAATCTTCAGATAGTTTCATTGAAAATTTGCAGGGTTTAGTTTCCTGGATTGCGTCTGGGACTCTAGTGGACCAGTTAGTGCTGATCCCAATCATCTGTTAGTGTGCTTACAGCATTCTGATGTGACCAACAACAGTCCGCTCTAATTGTCTGTAAGCCTGTGGGGTTTTTGAGTCGGCATTCAGTACATAAGTAAACCATGGAGTTTGTGTACATTTTTACATGCTACAAATATATTTACCTGTACATGCTCCAGCATCAGGTGTCCCACTTTGAAAACTTTGTGCTTTGATTTTGGAGCATTTGATAATGGTTGGATCAGCTGTCCAGATTCTCCTGCAGCAGGTAGGTCCTTGCAGACCAGTTGGTGGCTGGGCCACCCAAGTCACCTCCACTTCCCCTCCCCACTGCTTCTGTTTTAGAAACTGTTTTTAAAGATTGCCAGTGGTATCGGTACCCTTTTTATGGGGGCTAGTGGGCTATGCATGCTAAAACAATTATGTATACACTCTGTAAATGCATTTTACATGAGGCAGAAGAGTGGGAGAGTGTATGCTTGTGGTGTGTTATCCAAGTGTACACTACTGGTATATCCAGCTTCATTTGTGGTATGATATCCAGGTGTACACTACTGGTATATCACACTTCATTTGAGGAATAAATTTCTGACTGTGTGATAGTATTGTCTGTCAGGACAGCTCTATGTGATGAATTTACAGGTATAGTGCAAGTATTTACCTGTTACACGTTCATTGGAATAAAAGTGTAAATACAGTATCGTCTGTTTCTGTGTTAAATGTATGCATGTGTGCACACATCACTTTTAACTTCTTTGTTAACATGTTTGCTAACAGGTAAACAGTTACCCCTGCCAAACTTTTGAGAATCTTTTACACAAATGCCTTTAAAAATGTGTGCAAGAATGAAAAAACTAACGAAATAATATAGTCGTGGAATGTGCTGTCAAGAGACTTATGTAGTATCCTTGTACTATGGAGAGACTGGGTCAGCTTGCAGCATCCTTGTTGTACAGAGACCAGGTTAGCATGTAGCATCCTTGTACAGAGAGACAGGGTTAACATGCAGCATCCCTGTCGTACAAAGAGACTGGGTTAGCTTGTAGCATCCCTGTCATGCAGAGACAAGGTTAACATATAGCATCCTTGGACTGAGACCCGGTTAGATTGTAGCGTTCCTGATTTCCAAACTTCTCCGGTCTGATATATGGGACAGAGAGAAAACCACGTTCAAAGCCGTTGATAGGATTAAAAAAAAAAAAAAATACTGGGACAATGCCGTAAGCCAGGGGTCTCAAACACGCGGGCCGCATGCGACCCGCGAAACATTTTTGTGCGGCCCGCGGCCACGTCCGCGGTGTCTAGGTATGCTGAGCTTGGTGATTAACTCCCGCGGTGAAAATTACCCCCGTTCACAAGCGAAATGAAAATAACACAAGGGAGGGAACTACTAAAACGTTCAGGAAATGCTGGATGATTTGCTTGCAGTGCATCTGTGTGCCCAAGCAATACAACATACGTAGACATTATGAAACATTGCATCGAGAACAGTATGCTGGACTGTCCGGCAAACTGCGCGAGGAAAAAGTCCATCACTTGAAAGCATCTTTCAGCAAACAAAGAAACTTTTTTGCACGCATCAACACAGCAAGCGAAGATTCTGTGAAGGCAAGCTTTGTTAGCGAGATGATAGCAAAGGCATCGCGACCATTCACGGAAGGCCAGTTTGTGAAAGAGTGTATGCTACAGGCGTGTGAAATTATCTGCCCCGAGAAAAAGAAGCTCTTCGAAGGCATAAGTTTGTCTGCGAACACAGTTGCAAGCAGGATCATCGAGTCAGCGACAAATGTTCAACAGCAACTGATTGCCGCTGCCAAAGATTTTGTAGCATATTCCATTGCACTGGAGGAGTGTACTGGTGTAACACACACCGCATACTGTGCCGTTGTCATTCGTGGGGTCGACGAAAACTTGAACATTGTTGAAGAGCTATTGGACTTACGACGACTGGACGGGACGTGTTTCAAGAACTGGAAGCTTGTATTGACAGGTGTGGGCTACCGTGGGAAAAACTTGTTTCAGTGGCTACGGACGGCGCACCAGCAATGTGTTCAGAGAAGGTTGGTGTTGTTGGATTAATGGTAGAGAAACGGAATCAGCTCAGCTTGGCGGGACCTTTTGCAGCCCTACACTGCATTCTGCACCAAGAAGCACTCTGTGCCAAAAGTCTACAAATGAAGAACGTGATGGATGTTGTTGTGAAGACGGTGAACTTCATACGTGCACGGGGTCTCAACCACAGACAGTTTGTGTCATTTCTAGCTGATTTAGAAACGGAATACGGAGAGTTGCTGTATCATACGGAAGTCAGATGGTTGAGTCGTGGAAAAGTGCTGCAGACATTTTTTGAACTGAGACGGGAAATAGCATTGCTCATGGCAATGAAAGACAAGAGACATACCTCAGCTCAGTGACCCAATGTTTTTGTCGGATCTTGCTTTTCTTACTGACATCAAGCAACATCTCAATACACTCAATTCACAACTACAGGGCTCAAAGCAGCTGATTACCGTGATGTTTGACCGCATCAAATCATTCAGATGCAAGCTGACTTTGGGGGCCACTCAGCTGGCAGATGGAAACCTGGCTCATTTCTCTTTTCTACAGAGCATAACGGTTGAACCACAGCGCCTGAAAGACTACGTAGACATCCTCTCCAGACTACTGGACGATTTTGAACACCGCTTTCAGCAATTCACTGCTCTCGAACCACAGTGTTTACTTGTTGCCACTCCGTTCGCAGTTGACGTGAAAAACGTTCCAGAGGAAGTCCAGATGGAACTACTGCACCTGCAGTGTGACACTGTTCTGAAGCAAAAATACGTTGATGTTGGAGTTCCACATTTCTACCAGTTTCTTCCTAGAGAGAATTTTCCAAACTTTTTCTGCACAGTTGCTAGAATTCTAGCGATGTTTGGGAGTACGTACGTTTGCGAACAGTTTTTCTCCAGAATGAAGATCAACAAAACAACATTACGATCAAGACTGACTGATGAGCATCTGACAGCAACCTTGCGGCTTGCCACTACAGCGACTTCAGGCCTAACGTCGATGTCTGGTCTCTGCCAAACGATCTCAGCTGAGTGGACAGAAACATGAGTGACGAGCCATCTGCAGTAGGCCTAGTAATTATAGTTGGGTTTTGTTTTTTTTTTGGGGGGGGAACTACAGTTTCTGCATTTTTGCATTTGCATTTTTAACATTTAACTGCAGTGACAGTAGTGTTTGTAAAATTTAATGAAAAAACATTTTCTTTTCGTGGTGCGGCCCGCTGACTGGCTGTTACTTTCCACTGCGGCCCACATGCTAATATGAGTTTGAGACCCCTGCCGTAAGCAATATGAAAGCAGAGTGGCAATTTCATTCAGCAAAACATATCAGTATCATTAGGCCATCTGCATTCAACAAGAGAGCACCAATGTTCCCTTCACGTCCTTTTTTATAACTGATACTTTGTGCATCTTATTTTGTCACAACAATCATTTCTTTAGCTCCTTTCCCTGCGGAGAGCAAGCACGGCCAGCTTCACTATCTCTGTCACATGCCCACAAAACATGAATGGAAGGCAATGAAAGGAGAGAAGAGAAAGTCGTCAGCTTATCAAAGAATTCCCAGAAAAGTTGGGTCTTGAGGCCAGACTTGAAAGCGTCATAGATGGTTTGCATGTGAAGTGATAGCAAATCATGCTAAAGAAAAACCTCAGCCAAACTTACTGAGTCAATGGCCCTCTCATTCATTTTACATTCAGGCATTTAAGAGATTAGTGTGTTCTTTTGTTCTAACACAATCTACACCTGTCTCCTGCAGGCCCAGTCTGATATAATTATGTACAATACAAATATATTTGGAAGAGAAAACCACGTTCACCCTATTCCACACTAATATAGCTTCACTTTTACCCCCACCACACACACACATTAGGGATCAACAATCCCCCGTAAGTTTATAATCTAAATTCATTTTAATACGTAGACCACTAATTGTACATCAGAAACAGCTTAAGTTTTAAGCTCAATTATAAAATTAGTACCAAGTTTCTTTCCTGGAACAAACAGCTGGAGATGAAGAACCTAAAGCTGTTTTCATCTTGTAACCAAGTAACCAGTTTCTGAATGCAGCTCGGCTCACGAGACTGAAGAAAACTGCTGCAGAAGCACAAATGAAGCTTTAACGTTGTTGCTTTGGATTTGTCCTGCCAAGTGAAAATGTCAGAACATCTTGTCTTGCTGGAATTAATTCAAAGCCCCTGGACCAGACAGAAAGGACAGGTGTTCAAGTTCTGGGCTTCACCAACCCTTTTTATACTTTATTCACCTCTTTACATCTTTTACTTACTATGTTGGTTTTTTATAAAATACATGTATCACATTTATATGACTTGGGAAGACTAATCCCTAAACCTTTAAAGTAAGAGCTACCTTTTGCCGTGATATAGCCCTAGTTGCTGGCACGGCATAAAACAAACAAACAAGTGTGCAACCAGTTCTGCATGGTGACTGGCTGGATCCTTACCAGTTGCTGATTATAGCTACCAGTTCATACATGAAAAAGTAAGACAACCCCTGAAAATAAGCCCTATTACCTTTGGAGCAAAAACTAACATACAACCCAGTCTTATTTGGGGGAAAATGTGATATTGTACCACCCTTGCTGTTATGATGTCTCTTAGCACTAAATGTCAACACAACCCTAGCGCTCTCGAGAAAGGAGTTTGGAAAGGGTCAGCTTGGGAGTGAACTCAACCAATCTGGGCATAAATTCAGGGATGTGTTTTGTCACCAGTATTCTCTATCTGTACCAATGAAGTCTGGACAGATTTTTCCAGGTCTGCCCTATCACTCATTAAATTTGCAGACAATAGGCTCGGCCCAAGGATGAGAATTAACTGGTAAGTTGTTCCTTCAGGTTAAGAAATCAAGGTGATGCTTTATTTCTTGTTACTCTTCGAGGAGCATGGGGCCAAAACAACAACTCGCCAGCAGACCTGATTTTAGGCAGCCCCTAAAACCATGTTGGGCCCACGTGGTTCCAATGTCGTTTGCCTCGTTCTCTACTGTTCTTTTCCAGGTCTGCTTTGGTCTACCAACTCTCCTCTTCCCCCAAGAGTTCCAATCAGATGCTTTGAGATGTTCAATTTTTCATAGAAATAGTGAGGGCAGGAGCCAGCAAAGAAATTAAAACAGCCCAGTTGGTACTGAATGTAAGAGCAGAAAACAAAGGAAAGGAGTGATATGGTCCCGTTTCCTACCTCTAAGTGATGACGTATTATTACAATAACCTATAGTATGTGCAACACTACCACAGGTGACAATGTGTATGATGCAGGCACAGCATTGTTACAAGCAATGACCTAAAGCATGTACAGCACTACCATAGGTGATTAGCTGTATGAAGCAGTGCATTCCTAACACTATGGTGGCTCTCTTCACTGATGGAACATTACAAACACCATGACAGAAATAGCTAGTCCTTTACTGAAGAATCCATTAGTACACAACACAAATCACACAAGAAAGAGTTTTCTCATACAGAAGTCATGTTATTGTTACAGAAGATATAGTACTTGACATCCTTTTTTGCACTCAAATGAGAAACAGACATATTTGCACGCTGCTCTCTGGCTGGATGCTCAGTATCTACACTGCAAAAACTGTAGAAACTGTGTTAGCATGCAGGATATTGACTATCTACCCCCCAAGTGCTGTTGACACTGTGAGGTGTATTTGCATGCTCTACACACCAGCACTGTAGAGACTGTTTGCATGCTGGACATTCTCTATCTACACTCCAGTGCTGTAAAAATAGTGTGAGTTGTATTTTCATGCTTATCACTCCAGTTCTCTAGAAACTGTGTTGGTATGCTGCCTTCTGGCTGGATGCTAACTATGCCCCAGTGCCATAGAAACACTGTGTTTGCATGCTTGGGCACTCTCTGCTTGCCAATGATGGTGAAACTGTAAGTTGTAGCTTTCCTAGAAGAACCTTGTCAGTCATTTTCTGATCCCTTTCACAAGTGCAAGACTGATGTTTACAAGAAATAAATCATCTGTCCATATGATAGACAAGAACCTTATGAAAAAATCTTCTTGTGCTGTGATCTTTCATGCCCTGATTTGACTGCTTGACCTAATGATCGTTTCAAAACATGCATAAAGCACTCTATGTATGTGATAAGTGTATGTGATGTGTGAAATACACGTATGATATGCTCTCCTGTGTTAGTATGCAAATAAATGACAGGCAGTAGATCACAAAGTTGCAAGATTTAATTCTTTCTTCTTATTTCACTTTTGCCAGGTCTTTGCATAAGTCATGAGTGTATAAAATGTCACATCAGAAAATGACAGTTTACTAGGACAGGTAATAATTCTGAGAAACATATACTGCCTGTCTACTAGTCCTTGTCATAATGTTAGTATACATCCTTTGTCACCTGTTTGATCTATTCTGCATTTATCCTGCAACCTGATGCATCTATGCTATCTGTAATATGACAATGTCAGGGTACATTTACTGCCAAATGAATAGCCTCTCATACTATGATTCTGTCAAGTACTTGTCATGATACAACGAATCAATCTGCACTAACCTGGGAATCATTTTATTTGTTGTGTCTGTGTCACAGCATTTAGCATATTGTGAGTTGCTGTGATGTCACATTACACATAAAACTGGTATGTCACATATCTTGTAATATGATAATGGTGTGTCATATGCCTTGTCACATAATAATGGTAGCACGCATGTTCTATTGAACGAACGGTAATCATATGCTGTTTATGGATACCTACAAATTAAACATATAAAGCAAATGATCTGACCTTCAAACATTGCCCTAAAAGAATGATTTCACAGCCTGTAATCATATACTATTCACAGATACCTACAAGTTAAACATACAAAAGAAATGATCTATCAAACCTGGCTTCCTTTCTTCAAGTCAGAATGTTGAAATAAAATTTCTACAGCAAAATGAAGGGCTAACAAATGCTATATCATTGCAGTGATAACCCTGCATAAATCTGCACCTTTAGGATATAGAATTCGAACAATTTAGTCTCAATGCAATGCAAGCACATTTAGAAGGGCTATCTCAGCTGACACACACCTGTAGGAACAAGGTTTTCAAATGTTGAGCTGGAAAAGTCAAATCCAGCACCATGGCTCATTAGGTTTTCCTGCATGATTTTTCAGCAGCACTCAAGTCTTGGTTGATCAAATCTCACAGTATTTGAGGGCTTGCCAATAACATGCATTACCTACTGGTGCTTTGTGTTCCTCAGTTGTGTACATTCTCCACAAATAGCGATGTGCACAAAAACAATGACAGTTGTTGATGAAGACTGCGGAATGATGGTTACCCGTCTTGAACACATTGAAAATCACACATAGAAGACTCTGACTTTAGAGGTGCTCACCAATAAATCTCCATCATAGAAACATGTTTCAATCATAACATTGCCACTGAAAATGAAGACAGATGACACATTATACCTCAAAATAACCCTGCCAGTCCAAACTAAAGCAGAACTTTTGGTGTAACAAATCCATAAGAAATTAATATATGCAAAAATGCTATGCCTCTTCATGAGGACATGCATGCCATATAAAATAATACTACTCCATACTATAATGTATAGGACAGATGCTGTAAATTAATTTACAGAAATACATTTGCAAATATAAATTAATCAGAGGGTTACAAAGATAGAGACATAATGATTCTGGAAAACCTACAGCAACAAAATATAGGTCCAGAACAAGCGTACCAGAAAATAAATTATTAAATGACTAAATCTATAGAACACATTGATATGCCAACCATAACCTTCAAAAAGAGAGGGAGGGGGTTAGCTTGAAAACTCAACCAACAAAATTTGACAATATTGGCACCCAAAGGTTCTGATTATTTTTCTTGTTTAGTTTGCCTGGAAAAATAATACCATTTTCCTTGCAGTCCCATACTTGTTTATCTATTGAACCATCTTCTCACGCTGGCCACAGAGTCACTCACTTTTGCATCTATTCTCAAAAATACATCAGCAGAACATATAGGGCTACTTTCTAGAAGGCTCAGCAAGGGACTAGAGCAGGAGTAGGTAAGAGTGATGTTGGCACGGTGTCATATAGTGCAGGTAGTGTGAGTTATACTGATGTTAGCATGCCATCATAGTGTGGGTTAGAGTGATGTTAGCATGGTGTCATAGTGAGGGTGATGTGAGTGTTAGAGGAATGTAGAGCCACAATTAGAAAATGGGGGACATGTCAATGTATGCTGACATCAGAAATATTGCAACATACTAGGTTCAAGGGTCATTTGCTTGGATGGAGGGGGGTGGAGGTTATGGAAACACCATAATGCATCACCACTCCATGGACTAATATTAGAGTTTACCTTAGTATGTCAAACATCAGAGATAGAGCAGAGACTTGTAGTGCTGCATTTGCACAGATCACAGAGGCTTGGAGTGAACTAGGCAAGATATTGACAATATATATGTATATATGCAAAGGTTTATACAAAGAATGCAAATTTATTAACCTAAGGTGACCAGACGTCCTGATTTAGGAGGAACAGTCCTTATGACCTCGTGTCCCGCCTGCTCATCGGGCGGCACGCCCAATGTCCCGCTTTCTGGCAAGTCCATCAAAGTGCCACTTGTCTTTACAAATCTGTTTACCGTACATAGAGTCGTATCCGCGCCTTTGGTTTTGGCTTTTGCATTTTGGCGTTGTCTTGTTGATCCCTATTTATTTTTCGCTGCTGTGCGGGCTCCGGTGTTTGACCCGTGACGATAATGACCTGCCGGCCGATATCTTATTGCACGCGCCGCTGGTACATCGCCGGTGGTCGTCTGATCGTTCCTCTTAAGGTGTCAGCTTCTTTGGTTACGGTTGTCTGAGTTCCCTCACTTCCCAGTGGCATTAACTTTTCTCCCTACCCTAACCCCACGCCAGGTGACTACACCCCAAACCTAGTGATAATGGAAAGGACAACAAATGAGTACATAATGGCTTTCACCTGCCGACTTTATTGTGTAAAGCTGTTTGTAGTTGCTCACTTTCCTTTGAAGGCAGCCTCTAACGACATGTCAGTCGTCTGTTATTATTTTTGATCTTTTCACTTTGTCTGTGTTGGAATGCTACGGACTGCCGATTTCTAACTCTGTTATACTTGATATAATAAATTTTTAGCAAATTATGCTAGGCTGATTCAAAAAAAAAAAAAAAGAAAAAAAAGAAAGAAAAGAAAACAAGTGCATTTTACATTTTGGTAGACGATGCCGATCCAAAGTCATCCACAGGACGTATTTAAGCCCACCCCTTGTATAGAGTTGTAGACTAATGTAGTTTGCTTGGTGATGGAGAAACGGGAAGAGAAAGTTTCACGGTGTCATTAAGTAACTATGGGAAACAAGCTCCTTTCACATCTCACTTAGGGCTTAGACTAGGTTGCAGTGCCAGCGGCGGGCCCCATCCTCTCCATTCACAGAGTGGCCATACATCTGTAACATACCCATCTCTTTACTGTCAATTCCAACTGGCTTGCAGGTCCCCCAAGTGGAACATTAATCCTGCGACCTCGATGCACGAACGTTCTTCTAGACCAGGGGTGGGCAATTAATTTTCCCAAGGGGCCGGATGAGAAACTGGAATGGTTCTAGAGGGCCGGATGAGAAACTGGGATGGTTCTAGAGGGCCGGACTAATATAGTTAACTCAGTTTTACCCAATACTGTATATATAGTATATTTACTGGTGGGCGGCCAGCGGGCGGGCCGGTCAGAGACAGGAGGCGGGCCGGATCCGGCCCGCGGGCCGGCGGTTGCCCAGGTCTGTTCTAGACGGTTCATGTGCGACAAATCCTGGGTGTCCAGCGGCCCTCTGACCTCAGGCCCGCTACCCCGACGGCCCTGCCTACCTTACTGGAAATTGTATACTGCAGACTTGAAACTTAACATCTGCAAGTGTAATGCTTGTGTGTTCCTTCGTCAGACCTTTCTTTAAGATAAAAGAAAAAGAAGGAAAACAATCCACTAACCAAGGCTGGGCCCCTTCACAACCCGGGTACACCCGATACCCTGCCATCTCACCATGGCCTACGTCAGCACGTTTCTCCTCGCCTTTCGGCATTTCGTCCTCCCGCGTGTTTTCCGCTGCACGGGATTTTATTCACTTCCAGTAATCCTTTTCTTTGAGTTGATTAGTGATTAAACTAATGTCGGGGACGAAACGAACATCGCCAGTGAAAACACAGTTAAAGGTGGAAACACTGAAAGGACTTTTAATTGTGAAGTGCAACTTTGACAGCGAAAATTTCGTTCCCGAAACGTCTGGTCCCTTAATTAACCTTTCCACATATACTTCAGAATATTGGCTGACATCATATATATATACCTAGTCTGTCTATGCTAATATGATAGTGTACGTTGTGTTTGGCGCTTGAACAAACACACATGAGGGTTGCCAAAGTGCTTTGATGTCCAATGAACTTTTACCCTTTATAGGGCTGATACAGCGAGATGGGTTGGGGGGTCCTTTGTTTTTACTGGTCAGTGACCCAATGACCTGCTGTTTTCCCAGGGAGAGGGAGATGGGTGGGGTGGGGGCACTGTGACAACGGTTCCCAGTCACTTAATCCCCAGACACTTCATCCCCGACACTTCATCCCCGACACTTCATCCCCTAGACTTTTAATCCCCAGACACTTCACCCCCAGACACTTAATCCCTAAACTAAATCCTTAACTATAAAAATTATGAAGTCAGCGAAAAATTTAATTGAAATTCAAATTCAAATCATGCTATTAACTTCAACGTCATTTGAACATCTACAACATTAGTTAAAGTTTATATAAGCTAGTAAATTTAATGTTCTTCAACAATATGACATGAAAATTGTTCTTGAGTGTCGGGGATGAAGTGTCTGGGGATTAAAAGTCTAGGGGATGAAGTGTCGGGGATGAAGTGTCGGGGATGAAGTGTCTGGGGATTAAGTGACTGGACACCGTGACAACAGGGTAGATTCTATAATATTCAGGGGTAGTAATAGCAGAGTGCAGCAGGAAGGCAGAAGGGATTCAAAGAGAGAGTGAGTTATTAAGGAGGGAGCATTATCCCACCAAGGAGTTTAGTGATAGCTTAGATTGCTAGTGAACATCTGGCCTTTGCCAGCAACATCAACCAGCATACGAGTAAAGCCCATTCTACCCATTACAGCGTTGACTGTGTTTATTATTGTGTTGAGACTGAGCAAGAAGCTCCCATCTCCCCTCTTACACTACTGCGTTAAAGAGAATGCAAATCTTACTTTAGAACATTGGCTGGCATCATCTGATTTTCAGGAGCAGCCTCTATGACAGACTGCCATGTGTTGGTGGAACCAGGTATGACAAAGCCAAACTCAAAGTACCATTCTGAAATATTACAAAGTGTAGGAGTATGACCATCAACACATGTTCTTTGAAATAATTAACATATATCTGCATAAACTGTTTACACAAAGAAAATACATGCTTACAGATATTAATCTCTTGAATAACACATACACAGAGAAGTTTTCTTAAAATACTAGTAGCCTTAAAGCACTACCATCAAGGAATTTCTCTTCGAAACAGGCATATGCTGTAACAGTTTTTTGTTTTTTTTACAATGACAGTAGTCTAAAAGCATTACCTTCAAGACACTTTCCCTTGAACAAAACCTTTTGCTCCAAGCGGAATTTGTCCATGGCTTCTTTGGACGAAAAGTTGATTTCCCTGGACACAGCTCGACATTTTAATATTTTCTTGGGAACGCGGGCTGCAAGTTATAAAGAAAGCAGTTTGTCTCTTTAACTCAGTCTTTTCTAGCATGAAGGTAGGACACAAATATAATAAACAATTTTGGTCCATTGGAGCACTGCCCTTTTTCCCCTCTAGCTATTTGTTTAGATATACAAGTATTAATAATGAGGATTTATACAGTGCCTTTCCAAAAAACTTTGCTCAGAGTGCTTTACATAAATTATACATACACTAAATCATAAACAACGATGCACTTATATTCGCATATAACAGACATGCTCACTTCTATAACACACACTCACTCGCACACAAGGCCTCAACCGCTGAAACCCGCTCTAGGTGACCCCATGTCCAGCCCTTTCCTTTCATCTCCCTTTCCACTGTTCTTCTCCAAGTTTCCTTTGGGCGGCCTCGTCTTCTTCGGCCATCTGGAGTCCATCGTAGGGCGACTGTGGAGAGGTCTGCTGTCTGCTGGCGGAGCACATGTCCAATCCATCGCCAACGCCTTTGTTGAACCTGCGTGGTGATGGTGATGGACTCAGTTTCAGTTCTTCGGTGGAGTTCTTCGTTGGTGATGGTATTTGGCCAAAAGATGTTAAGTATGCGCCTGAGGCATCTGTTTTGGAAGACGTCAAGCTTGTTACTGATGGTTTTGGCCATCTTCCATGATTCTGATCCGTAAAGGAGGGTGCTGATCACATTTGACTTGAAGATTCTCAGTTTGATCTTCTGACTGATGTTTGTTGCCTTCCATGTGCTCCTGAGTGAGGCGAAGGCCTGGTTGGCTTTCACTAGTCGGGCTCGAAACTCCACCTCGCATCCCCGGTGTTTGACATTTTGGACCCAAGATAGGTGAAACTGTCAACTTCCTCAATCTCTTTTCCATTTAGTGTGATGCTGTCTTGGACTCTGGCGTTCACTCTCATACTTTTCCTTTTCTTTGTGCTGACGTTCAAGCCAAGGTTTCCAGCTGTTTCTGAGAAGGCATTTGTTTTTTCCTGCATGTCTTGGAGGCGGTGTAACAGCAGGGCAATGTCATCAGCAAAGTCCAAGTCTTCCAGAGTTGTTGTTGCTGAAAGAAGTGTTATGCCCCTCCAATTATTGCAGTCTCCATGATCTCCTTTCTTGGGTATCTTGAAGATGAGCCCTGTCTTCCATGCATCAGGGAGCTGTCCCGATTCCCAAACTTGCCTGAAGATTTCAGTCAGTATGGGAGCTATCACATTCACATCTGCTTTCAACATCTCTGCTGTTATTCCATCTGCCCCTGGTGCTTTGCCGCTCTTCATTGTCTTGATTGCTGCTGTCACGTCTTCCAGGCTTGGCGGGTCTGTGATGATGATGATGATGTAGTTTTGTAGCGCGCTTGTATCCGCATCACAAAGATGCGCTCAATGCGCGGTGATCCCAGCAGCCACCAAACTGCAGGTTAAATGAAAACTTCAAAAAAGTTTAAACAAGTGAGTCTTAAGATTTTTCTTGAAAGATGCAATACTATCAGACTCCTTGGTCGAGAGGGGAAGCGAGTTCCACAAAAGCGGGGCTACATTGGAGAAGGATCTGAAACCCGCAGTCTTCTTGTTAGCATTCCCTGACTGAACACTCGGTCGTTCAAGTCTGAAGTGTGCTGCTGAACGAAGGTTCCGCTGGGGTTGGTAACAGTGAATGAGTTCTTGCAGATAGACAGGCGCAAGGTCGTGAAGACAGCCATAGGTTAAGGTTAACACTTTGTGCTCAATTCGCTTCTCCACAGGAAGCCAATGTAGGTCACGAAGTACAGAAGTAATATGGTCAGTTGTTTTCTTTCCTGTAACTATCCTCGCAGATGTCTGTGCAGATGTCAAGGTCTATAACTGCTGGGTGGATGTCTGCAAGCTGAGGGGGATCTGGTCTGTTCAGAACTGACTCAAAATGCTCCCTCCAGCGCTGTAGTTTTCCTGCCTCTCCCTCAACAACATTACTGTTCATGTCTTTCACTGGCACATCACTGTTCTTAAACCCGTTGTTTAGCTGTTTGTTCATCTTGTACAGTGTCTTCATGTCATTTTTGCTAGCTGCTTTTTCAGCTTCATCTGCCAGTTTCTCTGTGTAGTCTCTTTTGTCGGTTTTTGTCATCTTCTTTACCTCTTTGTTTAGTTTTGTATATCTTTGTCTGTGTTGTTCCTTCAGGCGTTCAGATCTGGTGCTGTTGATTTTTGTTTGGCTGACTTTCTCTCATCTATCTTCTTCCATGTCTCTTCTCTGATCCACTGTTCTTTCTTTTTCCGTTAGAAGCCCAGTATTTTCTCTCCTGATTCCTGTAAGACTCGATTGAAGTCGTCTAAGGTCATCTCTTGTTGGTCTCCTAGTGTCTGGAACCTGTTCTTTACTTCCATAGCAAAGGCCCGTTTGATCTTTCAGTTTGCCAGAGTCCACTCTCTGCTGGCATGTCTGTTTTCCTCACACTCACTCATACACAAAGTAAATTACTGACACAGGTCATGCACGCTCAGGGTCACAGCGAAGTTATCGTTTTAAAAAAAAAATGTGTCTTAAGTTTTGACTTAAAGGTGGTAAGAGAATCAATGTGACAAAGGCTGATGGGTAATCTGTTGTAAGTTGATGTGGCTTGCTAGGAGAAAGACCTCTGACCATACATCTTTGTCTTAGTGGGACTTGCAGAAGCCTGGTGTCAGATGAGTGAAAAGGACCGGCGGGCATATAGATGGGAGTGAGTTGGGAGAGGTACCAAGGACCAGTGCCAGAAAAACAGCAGTGGAAAGTTTGTAGGCTATATGGTCCATGACTGGAAGCCAGTGAAGAGAGCAAATGATGGGTGATATATGCTCACATCTAGATGGTCTGATGGGTGATATATGTTCACATCTAAATGGTCTAATAGGTGATATATATATTCATATCTAGATGGTCTGATAGGTGATGCATGTTCACATCTAAATGGTCTACACATGAGGCAAGCAGGGTTATTCTGGATCCTTTGAAGTCTGTCCAGAAGACACTTGGGAATTCCAGCTAAAAGAGAATTACAATAGTCCATCTTCGACAGCATAAAGGCAGAGATTAGAACTAATATCCCTGGACTGCTGGCAGAAGATTTTTTTCAGTTAACTGCTAAAACGAGGCATTAGATGACATAGCTTCTGGTTTATTCACATTTCAGATTAACTATTAAAACGAAGTACTAGACGACATAGCTTCCGGTTTATTCACATTCTTTATTAGGGCTCGCCGAGATTGACAGCGGATCACTTTGCAAGAGGCCAAGAGTGAGTCTCAGCACACAGACATCAGTCCATCAATGCATGTCCATGATTAGAGTTTTAATTACATCAGTGGTGAGATGGTGACGAATGGTACTAATCCTACGAAGCATTTCTGCAGACATAAGAAATATGATGATGAAAAGTCAAACTCTAATCGAGAATGACACCCAAGCTGTGGATGGAGGTGGAGAATGGCTGAGGGAGAAAAGGATGACTTAGAAATTTCTTTGGACAAGTAAGAAGCAGATATAAGAGCCACACAGCATTCTAGTTGTTAATACATCAGTTAAAGCCATGAACAAAATGTCAGCATGCTCCATGTTTTGTCCCAGTTTGACTTTAAGATAAAAACCATGTTCAAATAATAAGCATAGGTGACTTTAGTCCCTCTTACATAATAGCTAAACACTCCTAATATTCTTTACTCTCAGTGACTGGTAAACATAAACAGATGAGTAAAATTACCAATAAATGTAATGTGTAGCTCTCTAATAGTGTACTAAGTTATGTCTTTGTTTGTAGAGGGTAGGAGTTGACAGCTCCCAGGACTGTCCCTTTCTCATGCCGGCTGCATGCGTAATAGCCAGCCTTGAACTGTCCACCTGCGGCTACTGGCGACTGGACCTATTGTTATGAAGTTGCCTGAGCTACTTGGGGAGACCATGACCAGACAGGGTGGGGTTAGTGACGTGATGAGGCCGTGGGAAAAGGGGGTGGATGGCTCTGGAACGTTCGACAGAAGATAGAATAAGTAGTGTAGCTTTACAGTTGAGAAAGGCTTTTTGCTTTGGAAGTGAGAGTGGAGAGGCGGCAGGCCAGCCACTAAGTGAAACTCTGAATAAAATCTACTGTTGTGCAGAAATTTCTTTGTTGCTTTCTTATATGACTAGCCCACCCCTACCATCACGGACTGACGTGTTGGTTTTATATATATATATCTATGCATCTACTATTACAAATAAATGCACCATAAATAGATGAGTTTATTATTACCAACTGTTATCAATAAATGTAAACCTCAAGAGATATATTCCTGGAAATGTTTTAGGCCAGGGGTGTTTTACCAGCCCACCACATAGCTTAGAATTTTGAGACCGGCCTGCAAAAAGAAAACTTTGCCTACCCCTATTTTAGACACTGCCAGGCTGTTTTATTAAAAAAAAACCAATGATAATATAATTGCAAACACTCTGCATCGTTTAATCAAAAATATGCCACTACATTGTTACAAAATATTTAATAAAACTATTTTCTATCTTGATGTACTGAAATACTCATTTCACATTTCAAAGTTGATGTCTTGATGTAGTCTTCTTCTTCTTCGTCGTTCACTCAAATGGACACGCCTGCCTCCTGCACAAATGATGCTGTGCGCCGCAGGTCCTCCAGGCTGCCGTGTAGCTTGACACACTAGTTTCAATAGGGCCTAAGTGTTTACTTCTGACCAACATGCTGTTGTGAACATTGTTTTACTTAAGAACTATATCAGCTGATCTTGGCAAAGTAACTGCTGCAATCAAAAGCTGAAGAATTTCTCTGTAGAGTTATGTACCTTGTTTTATTTCTTAAATTGAATTAAAACTAATTACCTTCATGTTCAGTCTCTGGAACAGACCTGAAAAAAAGCAATAACTTGTGCATTTATGATGCAATAATAGCTTTCACATTCAAGCTATATTTTACATTGGTTTTCATAATAATAATAATCAGTTATATACAAGTATACCAATCTGGAGCATCAAAGACTCAAAGTGCTTTACATGCAAATAGGCACAAAAGCAACCTTTTAGGGCAGGCATCAATAGCTGATTGAGAAAGCACTACAGAAGTGCTATAGAATACCATAAGGGATGAAAGACATGTAGTGAGAAGTTGTCTCTCTGAAAAACCACAGTGAGTTGACAAGTTGTTAGAAGGGAAACTGCACAGTTGTTTTGTCACCCTTCATAAGTCGCAAATCCAAATGCTTTTATATAAAGTTTTATCTGGTGATCTATGAATTGTTGAAACACCACTATAATCTTCTGCAGAAGATTCTGACAGAGCAATAGTATTAAAAGAGCTTGAGCTTAAGAAACTGAGCTCTTTCGTCACTTCATCTTTGCAAAATAGCAATCACAATTATACAGTAAATACCAGATGTCCAATGTTACCTCATACAAATGTCAAGATCAGAAAAGAATCTTACAAATAAAGCAGAGTGTGGCAATGTTTGTGAGTGGGGAAGGGGTACAGGATGATGCTCCCCACCAACTTTGGCAGAAATGTTCCTTTCGATTCTGGCTCGATCAGTCATGGGATAAATTTGGTAGGTATGTGTTTGCCTGGAGAATGTTTATATTTTACTTTCACATTTTCCATTCTAAGATGTTACTTCAAATGCTTCATAATCCATTTCCAATAAGGATATAATAAATTGGATGTTTGAGCGAAGCTCCCATGCGATAGCTAATGTTTACCAATGAGGCTGGATGTTTGGAGTATATCTGCCAGGTGACTTACTCCTTTCACTGCGACATCCCCCTCCCCCCCAAAAAAAAGTTAAAATAAAGGTCTAGCTATAAATAAGACATAATTCCAATCTCTAAAAGCTTCAAGACAATATTCATAATATAACAGGTAATCTATAAGCATTATAGTCAAGGGTTCAATTAACTCATAAATTCAAGAACCAGCAAACAGATTCAAGGTAAGGTAATAGAGCAAGCTAAAAATGAAATGACTTCACTTATAAAACTTATATCACTTCCCTATATGACAAATATAACATTCAAAACTAAATTGAGTATAGAATGCACCATTTGACATGCCTTCTGGACCCTAAGAGTAAGGAACTGGAAAAGGGCACCAACAGTTACTAACACCTGTGGAGCAGCGGCCCTCCTGCAGCTACCCTTTCCAAAAGCAATAACAAAATTTCATCTCCACCTGTACAAACCACAACATCCACACTCAAAGCACACCAGGAACCCCTACTTGCAACAGTCAAGTGGTGTAAGCTGATCTGGTTTGGCCATGTGACCCAGCACGACACTTTGACAAGGACTGTCCTTCAAGGTACTTTAGAGAGAGTTCAATGCCATGGTGGCCAGAAGAAGAACTGGCTTATGAATGTTAAGGAATGGACTAATTGTCCTGTGCATCTATCTATATGTTCTCCACAATGGCAAAGTACCAGTTCAATGACTAATGACTTTTTGCTACTGACTGTTTCAGCTGCGATTTGATTGTCAGCTTTCATTCTAGCACTTCATTTGAGTCATGATTTGAGTGAAGTCCCTATGTTCTCTCTCTTCTCCTTCCCCCTCTCTCTCTGACCAGTCCCCTCTCTAGTGGAATTGGTGTTCCTTTGCCAAACAGACTTGAGGGGGGCCAGCTCTATGCATTCTTGTTTTCTGCTTAGATGTGCTTTGCTTTTATTACTGTATTGTATTTTATTATATTGTACCAACCTGTATCTTTTTTTGTGGCCCTATGCTCCACTGGGGGCGAATAGGAACAAGAAGAACCTGTATCGTTTAATGATATCATTGGCATTGTGCTTGACTCTTTACTTGCCTGTGGCCTTTTGTTTTTCCTTTTCTGATATCAATTCGCTGTTAATCTTCTCTGGCAAACACCATTACAGTTCCTTCATTTTACAAGTCATGTCTGCAATAGATTTTATGTCCGTACCCAAAAAGTCATGTGCTTCAACATTCTTCTGAGGATTTGATCTGTTTCAGATTATTGCTCTATTCTGCTCTAGTCCAATGACTTTCCAATCTGTAAATCTGTTTTATCAACATCTTGGTCTATGAACATCCTTCGGCAGAATAATGACCTGGCATTCCTACTAACTTCATAGAGGGAGCTGCAGGAATTTTGCCTGTGCTGTGGTTTGTGTTTATAATGCATGAAGATCATATAGCTTTGGCTAAAATAACACACCTTAAAAGCTTACATTACTGTATACAACTTATGCTTTGTGTGCGAATTTTTCTGTTTTGTTTATGTTTTTTGATGTTCTCCTCTCTGTTTGCTTGCTGACATCTATTTGACTGTGTTGGACTTTGTGTCTGTCTTATGTTGTACACTGAGCCTTCTGCTAAGCAGAGAAATTTGCTACATAAACTAACTTCATTTTTACTTTTTATTTTCAATGTTTTCCATATTTGTTTGATGTAGTATATGTCACCATTTCCTGCTTTTTTCCTATGTCTTATCCCTCTGCTGCTCCCCCTCCTCTCCCGTCCACTTCCCAAATCTCTCTCTGTTCTTAACGATGGGGTGGAGGAGGGAGTGGTCATTTTTCTCCAAGGCCATATTGCCCCACAGCCTGAGTTAAATTGTCCCAGCTAAGTCCATATCATCCCAACACCAAAAGCCAAATCACTCCGGGCCCAATAGATAATCAATATCTGATGTTAATAGCTACTTGTGTCATGGGTGATTGATTCTTCTTTTGGGTCTGGCATGATCTGGCTTTTGGTGCTGGGACGATATGGTCTTAGCTGGGATGATATGGACATGGCTGGGATGACACGACTGGGGCGATATGGTCTTGGAGAAAAATGATTGTTGACCTTCTTACTCTCATACAATACACCCTCTATATATATCATTGTCCACATTTTCTAGAGGTGTAAAAAATGCATGTCAATATTTTTTCCTCTGTAGTATTGTTTTATTTTGAACCAGCAGTAACAGATTACAGAAAACAGACATAATAATAAACATGCTCCAGAGCAACATACAACTACAAAACATCGTTTGCCATATTTTCAAATAAATATTCCTGCCAACTTTGGCTAGAATCAGGCAAACAATGTGGATGTGATCATTTGTCAAAAAAGCAAACATGTATGCATCCCCATATTATTATTTGTACACATACATATTACATATTTTGGTAATGTAAAATACTAATGGTCAAAGTAAATGTAATGATTGTAAATTTAATTATTGTAAGCATACTTACAGATCTTCATTTGACTGCCACAATATCTTTCCATTGTCTGCGTCTCGAAGATTCATCCAGTTACTAAGATTATACATTAAGAATATCCAATCACAGTGGATTGCAATGAAATGTAGGCCATAGAACTTTGACAAGCAGCTGTAGATTTTCAAGTATATGAATAAAATATATTATCGAATATGCGTATACGATCGACTGTCCATTCAGTAGCACAGAAATATCAGAACCCGGGCATATCGGTCCACACTATAGATATAATTTGTCAGATGATTTCACAATTTAAGCAACTGAGCTGATATAAAAATAATGTATAAAACCCATAAATGTTCTAGCAGGCGCTATGAAATTGGAATTAACAGCTATTATACGGTATTTAACAACGTAATACAGATCAGTAAGTTTGTGTATGTCGGCATTTGCAGAAAAGCAAGTACATATTGTTGTGTAATTTCTCTAAATTCGCTTAAAAGGATACAGTTTAAAACCTTTCATAATGTCTTCTGCTCTTGCCGGCATTTTAAATGCTACTGATTAATCCAATGCAATGGTCCACCTACAAAAATAATATAAAACTGCGAAACAGTTGCGTGGCGTCCTGGTAGCCCAGCAATACACAACAAACTAATATGGCGGCGCCAGCACTTCCGGTGGCCGCAACTCTCACTTCCGGTCTCAACTGCGATTAGAGGGGAGCCTGATATCGATATCCATGTGTATATTGTTTGTTTACTCATTTATTACTTTTTAAATAATTCGAGCATTAGTAATGTGAATCAATGTCATGTTACGCACTTTATTATCTTTATGTAGTCTGTTAGAGCAGACTGTCTTGCAAAACGTTGGCAGAAGTTTGTAAGTGGCAGTGGGAAAACGACAGATTCTTCGTCGGGCTAGGCTACCTCTAGGTTAGTATCTTCTGATGCTGATTTTACTTGTAATTTTGATTAGTTTATATTTATCTTTAGTGCAACCAGGACGTTTTAAACTGCTACTCCACAAATGTAAACGATGTAACTCGGTGTGGTGAAACAGTAAAACACTTGTGCTCTTGTAATCGATAGCAAAGTCAAGAGTAGATTCGACCACCATAAACAGTAGTAGAGCGAGATCGGTATCATTAAAACACACATACACACGTGGAAATAAGAAAGATTTATAGCTAGGTAGCCGAGCACAACCAAACAAAGGGGCCAGTCGATTTGACCATGTCTACAGCTCGATTTTGGTCAAATAATGACAGAAATAGCTAGTCACAGAAGTCACATCTTCAAAATATAATGCATTTTATTATGCTTTACTTCTGCTTGGTTTCATCTTCATCGAGAGATGCGCAGGTCCATAGCGGCCTTCGAGGGGTTATTTTTATTTTTCCTAGGCAAAATATGTCATCTGCAGATTGTTTGACTGTTTGACATTGTGCTAGATTGTCATATTCCAAGAATATTCTATACAAGTTTGCTCGTTTTTCTGTATGGGCGTTGTTTCTTACTGTAAGGTTATTATATGTGCTGTTTTTCTCCCAAAATTACTCTGTCCTGGTTGCAGGATATTGTTGGGCCTCACAGAAACAGTTTAATCTTCTTTAAATAATTAAGTAATTGCCCTTCAGTTCCACTACATAAACTTCACCTGCTTGGTAGTCCTTTTTAACTCTCATTGTCCTCGCATTGTTCTTCCTTCTACATCTTTGTTACTATTTTGTGATTTTGTTCTGTATCTTTGTTGCTATTTTATAATTTTGTTTTACATCTTTGTTACTTTTTGATAACTTGTTCTACATCTTTGTTACTATTTTGTGATCTTGTTCAGTGCAATAAGTTCGTCTTTGGCTGAGATATTGTGCTTTATAAATTCCCACTTATTATTATTATTAACAACCTTCACCTTAATGCTAGTCCATTTTCACATCCTTCCTTTTGCAATAGCATGTTACTTCAGCCCTTTTTCTTGTGATTTGGTTCCTCTTTGTGTTTTCTGTATTTGACTTTATTCTTCGTTTAGTACGATTGTTTATTCTTTTATAGCTCATATGTTATTTGTTTTCCTGTCCCTCTTATGCTGTCCATGTTTCGTTCTTGTCCTTAAGTGCTAAGAGCATACTCCTTAGGAGTGTGAGCATATGCTTTACACATTTTTCATTTATCATTATTAACTCTTCCTATAAAGCTCACACCTGCAAATCCAAGTGTCTTCATAGCTACACCTCAGTTATGTCGATGTGCTGATATTGAACGAGCTAATCTAAAAGAATGCTTATCAATCCCGATAAAGCTTATGTCATATGATAACTAGGAATAGGGCTATAGTGTTGGTGCCGCATTTCTGCTCCTTCCACAAGTGAGTGGATGCGCTGTTAAACGGGCTGTCATAAGGTGGAATGGATAACTGTGCGCATTATGTCATTGACACAGTGGTCTCACTGCCGTTTATCTCCCCAGGAATCCGTAGGCCTGTGAATCACTGGCTGCTTACATCAGGATGGACCTAGTGCAGGGTTAGGTTGGAATGCAGAACAGCAGTTGTCACTACAGGAGATCTTTCAGAGAAGGAGAGACCAGCAGTCAGGGTATGCCATTAATTGTAAGGCTGCAGTATACCTAGTGCAGAACAAAAGCATTTGTTGTTATTATCACTGACTGGACACAGGTAGTGAATAGAAAGCCAAATGGGATGGCGCCACAGTTGCAGACTGCGTTACTGATGGAAGGGGGTAAGTGAGGAGGTTACAGTGGGCAGGGCTAAGTCAAAGTGACTGCCTGTCTGTCATGTGCTAGTTAAGTAGCAATTGTAGGTAGCGGAATGGTTGGAAGTGAGTGTATAGTATACTTAACCAATCATGGGAGAGGATGATCCTTGTGGATTTAACATTGAGACTGGTGAAGAATCGTCTTCTTTGCACTGGGTTCTTGAAGGGGAAAGTTGTAGCAGAGATCTGTTCAAGGCTATTCAGATTCTCCACTGTGAGTTTGTCTTGGAACCATGACAACTCCAGCACAGCTGACTCAAAAAGTGCATAAAGACCCACTCTATCACAGAGTGCTTAACTGGTAGATAAGAGTTGATCCCTCATTAGGCATGGTCAAGTTCTGGCCTAGAGACACGTGGTGGCACATGGTGGTGCCAGAGTCTCAGTGCTCGTGAAAGAGGCAGCTACAACTGATGAAGTGATAGCAATGGATTCTCAGATGTCAAGAACATGGGAGGGCCTTCCCTGTCACAAGAGACTTTTGTGTGACAAATGAGTGCAATGTGTTATGTGTAGTAGTTAATGCAGTGACTCATGCTTTCTGGATTAGCCACAGGGAATTATAATGGGAATCCTAGAGGACAAGTCATATTTAGAATTCTAAGTATTGTATCTTTTGTAAATTGATTTGTAAAACTCTCGATCATTAATAACTTTCTATTTACACTAAACTGCCTTGAGTTTGCTATTTGGGACAATTGAATCTTTACTAACAATTTGGCGTAAGTGTTCATGTACATGTAAATATCAGCATGAAAAGGCAGAGGTATCAAGAGTGCAATTATTGCAAGGCAGTGGCAATTGCAACCCCCTAGCCATCGTCACATACCCATTCCCCAAGGTTTTCGACAGCTTGGAGCATGTTTAAAAGAACTAGCATTTGTTTTTGTTGTGGACTTTTATTTTAGTTTGTTTTTCATTTTCTCTATTTCAGGAAACTTCATGAGGCAGCATGGAAGAGTTCATTGAGAGACCATTCAAGGTCTGGTCTGGAGACAGGTCCATCAAAAAATCTTTGACTGCATCTACATTAACAGATCTTGTTCATAAAGGTAGGTAAAAAATTCATAATGATTCTTCATTTGTAATATTAGAGTGCTTTTAAAAAAAAAAGGTGGGAAAAGTGCAGTAACTGGTGCAGGCCCGTTCTTAGCCCCCGCGGGGCCCGAGGCAAAGGGCATGTGCGGGGCCCTCACGCCACGATCACACGGTTTTAGTTGGGATCTAAAGTCACTTTTTTCCTCAGGGATATCTCGTCTTTTATCATTGACAGCATGCTGCATACACATTACAACATAAGCCTACGATTAATTTATTTGTAACGTTCGTCAGTAGGTTACAACGAAGGGAACCCTACAGTCTGCAGTCGTAGTTGAGGTTGAGTTGATGGGTTTGCATCCACCATTAAGTAACACACAACACACACACCGACACACGTACATGCGAAAGACATTCAGATTTAGTAACCAAATAACATAGCAACACGTAAACATACGGCATAATATAACATGTAAGTTTTCAACACTAAAAAATATTTACAAGTGAACTTTCCTGGCCTTCAATGTGATACGGCTGACTACACTTCCATATGCCTAGTTACCATATCAATCAAAAGCGCGGGGCCCTAGGCAGATGCCTCGTCCGTCTGCCCCTAAGCACGGCCCTGAACTGGTGGTTAGTTTGGTCAACTTTGAAGAATATTGCTGATTCAAGACTCACATGGGTTTGTGACTAAAATCTTCACAGGCCAACTTGCAGTTATGGAAATCTCATTTATCAGTTAAGGTAAAAGGTAATATGAGAGGTTGTGCTCCTCTTCCACATGATATGTCTTAGAGATATTGAACATTAGAAATATTAACTGACTTTATGGCCACTAGGCTATCAAACCCTCTACCTTTATCACCACAATCACCTCCCTTTAAGGCAAAATTATTCAGGTTTGCATATTTTTGCCATTTTCTGAAAAAAATGTAACAGAATGCTGTCACAAAAATTTGATTTGAAACGAGTCTTCAGTGTCAAATTTACAGAAAATAATCATTTTTACATTAAGGCAATTGATGTTTTGTTCTTTTACACATACCAGCTTGTCTAAAATGTATTCTAAGTAGGATTACAGTATGTATAGGTCACAAATTTCCAGTTATTCACTTGAGTAAATGTAAACCATCTTTATGTGAGTGAAGATTTTAATGAGTCACAAGATACATGATAATTTTAATGACTTTGTGGTGCCAAACTGTCAGAAAAGGTGGAACATCACCCCACCTCATCATCTTTTGCTTGCTTCACCTCAAAGGAATTAGTTGTTTGTTTTTTTTAAAATCAGATATCATGTCATCAGATACAGGTAAAAACAAGCAAGAAACCATGGAAAGTCAAATTTACTTGTTTTCACCAAATGATGTACTCCAAATAAGTATTAGACAACAATTTAATTTTAATTCAGAAGCAAAATGACCAACATAAAAAACTATGGCAATTGCAATGTTTAGGGTTTTTTTATGGCACCTGTCTCAGATTATAAATTCAATAAAAAAAATAAGAGTGCGTACAAAATAGTTCCAAACCATTATATTTGTCTATCATGTTTGTGAAAGACCAACCTGAATGGTTTGCATTTTTTGGTTCAGATATCAGTATATATATATAGGCGACATAAAACTAAGCTGTAAATTTCAGCTTTCAAAAGCCATTTATTTTCATTTGGAAAAAAAATAACCAACAAGAGAAAATAAAAGACACCATGTGCAATAACTCCGCCTGGATACCTCCCGGGTAACCTGCCGGTCCCAAGCCTGGATGAAGGAGGAGGGTTAAGCGTAGGGCTAGCAATCCCACCCTGTAATTCCAACCCTTGCTACAGAAACAACAAGTACAACAGAAGCACAATGAGATCCTAGACTGGAAGATCCGTCTTTGGAAGGCCTATGACGCATGTTGACGAAAGCCCTTGGGAAGTCAGCTCGCTGACCTGTTTTCTCACGGCCAAGCCAAAAACCAGGATAGGGATCTGGAACATCAGAACCCTGTGCTTCTTTGGGGGTGATTGAGAACAAGAAGAAAAGAAGATACAGGCTAACAGGCTGGGTAAATGAGCCCTGACAAGCAAGGAATACTTAAAACAGTAATAGGTTTTAGGAAATGTGCATATCATAGTGAAAAAGAGGTTTAGAAAAGTTTTTTTTTGTAAATGATATAGTTGATTGTGATAGATGGACATTTTTTCTTTAAAATGGAAATGTGTGATGAAGTGTTGCCAACATGTCTTCAAACAGGATGCAAGAAGCTTGCTTTGAAGGAAGACAATGTGCGAGTGGTTCTAGAAGCAGATGGCACAGAAGTTGATGAAGAAGACTACTTCAATTTTCTTCCCAGTGATACGACTCTGTTATTTCTTACAAACAACGACAAGTGGAGTCATGAGAGTTCCGGTAAAATTGCTTCATTTATAGTCTTTAACAAATATTTACATGGAGATACATTTATGATCTTTGACAAATATTTACATGGTCCTCAACAAATATTTATATGGTCATCAGCCAATTAATTGCATGGAGATACATTTATGATTTTCAACAAATATTTACATAGAGATACATTTGTTGAATTAAGTTTCCCTTTTTTTTCTGAGAACGTAAACTGATGCTTGAAATGTTCATATTTTCATGTTATGATAAAAAAAACTCAGCTTCCCATTTGTATACTGGTTTATTGCTGGAGACCATAAACGTTCAGTGGATTGCTTTTCACTGAAGTTTTTATAGTTTTCAACAGCAATCTCCATTCTTTCCTGAATGGTAATGAGACAGAAAGACACAATCACATGACATTACAGCTGCTGGGATTAGTAATCAAACAAAGTCATATATTGAGAAAAGCAAGTGAATTTGAAAAGGAGACTCAACAGTCTTGGCTTATTTCATAGGACCTTATCTTTTGTTCAGTGGTCATGCCTGTCAGACTACAAGCGTTTCATTAGTTACGAAACATAGCGCCATAATTTTCATTTCTTGTGACAAAGAAGAATTTTGACTCCTGTACTGTAGTGTGATTGGATTTAAAGAGGGAGAAAAAATCATCTGTATCAGTTAGAAATGCTTATTTCTTATTTCTCTTTGGTGTGCAACACGAAACAAAGGGTCCCTTGCCAAGAGTGGAAAGGGGAGAGAGCTTTAGTTTTACAAACAAAAAGACATTTTTAGGATTTCAACATGCATGATGTCAGCAGAAATCCACATCAGCATCACAATTGGGACAGCAGTAGTAGCCAGGCTGAAAAGGCTTTGGCATGGCGACACCATCAGGGATGCTACTACGTATTGGTTATGCAAGTCTTATTCAGTAACTTGGTACTTGCTGGCAGAAAAATAAAATCTAGGCATTCAAGACCATGTGCCTGAGAAAAATTACTTAAAATTTCCTACATGGGGCACAAGAACAACAAATATGTACAAAGCATGCCAGAAGCGATTATATGTAGCATATCTTCTCCTTAGTCCTGTTTGCCCCCAGTGGAGCATAGGGCTGCAACTACACCACTCCAGTGGACTCGGTTCTGGGTGTCCAGTCATCCCAATTGCCTCAGGCCAATCTCCTCCGTGTCTGTCTGGGTCTCCCAACCCTGCACTTCCTTTGGGTTACAGTCCTGAGTTTGTCTCTTTATACTGTTGGCCAGTTTCTAAAGGTGTGACCAGTCCAACCCTACTTGGAATTTTGATGTCTTGGCTAACCCTGATGATATCATTCGCAAAGTCAAGATCCTCAAGTTGCATGGCGAAGATCCACTGAACGCCCATGTTGCTGTTAGAGGTTGTTCTTCTCATGATCCAGTCTATGACAATCAGGAAGATAACGAGAGCATGCAATCTCGCCTCACTGTGAAAGAGTCAGTCATCTTTCCATTGTGGATCACCTGGCATGTTGAGCTGCTGGAGGAGGAGAATGTTTAACTTCGGTGGAAATCTGTAGTAATGCATCAACCTCCAGGGGGTCTCCTTGTTTATGGAGTCAAATGCCTTCTCAAAATTAACAAATGTCATGTAGAGGGGGGACTGTTCAATGATGATTCGCAGTGTAGTGATATGGTCTGTGCATGATCTATCCTGCCTGCTTTTGCCTCAGTCTCTTGTCTAGGGCATTCTTCAGTCTCTCCAGGATGATTCTGGTCGGCATCTTTATTATCTAGTAAACAGACTTATTTTTTGATTCATTTCTCTATGCAGTGTGGTAAAATTGTAAATATTTAAAGGGATACTCAAGGCTTGTGATAAGGCTGTGGCGACGGTCAAATGTTTCAAAAATATATTTATTTACAATTACAGAGCACAAGAGCAATACAGGAGAAATAAATGATTCGTTTCTCATTTTATTAGCACTATTTCGGTTGCCGATGTTTATAAAAATAAAAAAAATCCAGTGAAATCGACCCTTGTGTCCTTCCGCCGAGAAACAGCAATAGCTTCCCGAGATGGTCAAGCAGATGAGTCTGGGTGTGACGTAAGTCAGACATACAGGAAGTGTCTGTGGTCATTGTGAAGATTTGACGTTGTCATCGGTGGTGTCTCGTGAGTTTATTCAGGTTTTAAAGTGAACTTATCAAAGCACAGTTTTAAAAATTATAGAAAACAGTCTGTTTCACTTGGTAAGCAGTCTTGGTCATATGTCATAAGGTCATGTGACAGAGAGCGAGACTTCGTCTAAGTAAACAAAAGAGTCCGATGTAATTTCTCTTCTTAAACACAACATGCTACAAAACCTTCAACTTTTTCCATATGAACAGACGCGAAAATACACGAGATTCAAGTGGATCATACTCTTTACACGATTCTAAGCAGTTTTATTTTGCCTTTAGAATCCCTTTAATCTATTTATAAACTCTTGTTCCTACAAATTGCAAAAAGACCAGAGCAATAGAAACTTTAGTTATCAATGTTGACTTCTTGCAGAACCAGTATCTCGTGACGAACCAGATTCAGCTGATGGCACCACAAAAAAGCTGCCAAGTAGTCACAAAATGGCAGCTCTACTGAAGGGTGATATTTCACGTATAATTAGCATGTCTGATGAGGATTTACAGGTAATTTATTACCTTTATTCTGTAGTATTACTTTTTCTTTAATGTAAGTTGCAATTCTAAAGTCGTTATAATAATAATATGTTAAATTTGTGAAGCACTTTTTCCCCACCATGCAGGCTCAAAGAGCATACTAAAAAGAAAAGAAAAAAACCACACACAAACATAATAAGAATGGAAAAAACAGTTGTAGTCACTGTAGATGTGTTTTGGTGCTTTCCGAGATGGTAGCATCAGCTCCACTAACATTATTATTGAGATGTTTCTTTTGTGGAACAATCCTAGGCCTAGCTCGAACCTTGAAATGTTCAAGAAAATAGGAAAATCTCATCATGCCTTGCAATGGTCAAAGCTCTGCAGTTTCCGGAGGCAGGAATAATAGTGATGCAAACATTAAATAATGTAAAACATGTTCAGTTTCCCATGTGTTTTGCTTGTGCCAGCTTAGAGAAGGAGGTTGAGTGTATGCAGAGAAGGGCTGCATTTATGTAAAATCTGGTGTGCTAAAAGCACCTAAAGAAACAGAACTAGGAATATCATAGGAGAGGCAGTGAAAAGAAGAAAAATGGGCAAATGTTTACGTTCAGCTGATCTCATAGTATGGCAGAGAAACAAGAGATATGTCAAGTTTGTTGTGGGATAATTTGAAAGATGCACACCAATGGTTCTGTTCCCCTCCCCACCCAAAAAGGAAAAAAAAAGAGTCCCGTAGCCTAATTGTTGTGGAAGTTGGGAGGATTGTAGTTATATTTATGTTTTTATCCAATAAAACCTAATCCTTTTTATCTGCCACCCTTTGATTTTGAAAAATAAACTATTGCTGGATAGAGCGATTTTTCTCTTGGTGGCCTGAGCAAGCTTTAAACCTACAGCATTTGATTCCAAATTTAGCATCAGTAATCACACAACTGCTGAGTAGATGTGCTGTGAGAATACTTGGAGTGCTGCTTTGGTGTTTTTTGTAAATGCACTTACATGTGACTGCAGGTTCTAGCAGAAGCAGATACCACAGAACTGGCCCAAGATCTTGGGGAATCCATTGTATATGCACAGTCCTTACAGGAAGCATGCCAGCGCCATCTTGATGACCGAGTTCAGACAAGAGAAGCCATTGATTTGCTGCGTTTGTACAGCAAAGCTCACTCCATCAGTCCATATGTTGAGACAGAAAGTAGCAAAAAACGTCGCCACAGCAGGGACATATCGTCATCTTCATGAACCAAGGCCAAACTTTCATGGCAGAGAAGAATAGGCTGTGTGCCTTTGAGGCGTGAAAGCTCTCTCATGTGATCAGCTAGCAAGTTATTGTTTTTTTTTTTGCCTGCAGACCACATCATGGTGGCAAGCACCAGCATAAATCTGTGTATAATTCCATGATTTTTGTGGAAGAAAATTGGTTGTTAATTTAGCCTGTAAACATGACTTATCACATGCTGGGAGAAATGCTTTTGTTTCAGCTTGAATATCATTAAGAGTTACAGCTGCTCACTCAGCTTGATGAACATCATTAACCTTCTTAGCAAGGTATTGTTGTGGCCCTATGCTCCTCAAAGGAGCAACAAGGAATAAACTAAAACTAGACTAACGTTCTTAGCACGGCATAAAAGTATAATTACCTACTAAAACAATGGCTTTTAATTAAAGATGACAGTGGGTGATGTTTTTATTATTTCTGCTCTGAGGTAAACATTAGATCAAGAAGCCTATACATTTTTGGAAAGGAGAAAACTTGAGCTAAAATAAAAGTAATGAAGATTGCCTACTTTCACTCTAGTGAGAGCAATAATCCAAGAAAATTCGCAATTTACTATTCCAGAAAAAAAAAAAATCAACACATCCATATGGGCTACATGCCTTTATCAGCAACATCGACAAAAATCTATCTCCATCAATTAGCAGCAAATAAAGTGGAACAAATATCTTAAAATTGCTGGCATAGTCGCTGGTGTCACAAAGTCATCCTTAGCGCGGTTGCTCAATGGTCACTAATACTTTTTCAAGAAATAATTGCTCAGAATAAATCCAAAGCTGCAACAAGAATAGAACCAAACTTAGGTCAACCAACAGGAGAGGTTTCCTTAGGTCATATGAGCAGAGCCACATTCATGGCTCATTGTACTGAAAGGGCTAAGGGTTAGTAGTTACAGCTATTCTTGACATCCTTCTCAATAGTGTCAATTATAATAATGGTGTGATTTACTGAATTTTTGGTAAATGACACTTTAACATTGTTTTTGAATTGTGTTCCTGTGTAGAGTGTGATAATAAACAATGAGTTTCCATCATGGATGTGTGCAGGTGGATTGCTGTCTGTCTGCCAAAACCAACACTTAGCCTCTTACGAAGTTCTCCGCTGTTAGTCTCGGCAAGCCTAAAACAAGAATGTTACTAAACCGGAAGCTTTGTACATGCCTTGTTTTAGTAGTTATCCGAAATATGAATAAACCGGAAGCTTTGTAGTATCATGCCTCGTTATAGTAGTCAACTGGAAAGAATCGTCTGCCAGCAGTCCAGTAATACAAGGTCGTGGTTTCCATTGTTGGTTGATGCAAACTAAACTGGGACACTTTTACTTAGTCCGGAAGTATGTTTTAAAAAATGAGTGGGGTAGGACTAGGATCAAAATTACATCCAGGTCTGCATTACCAAATGAAATAAAGCATAGCCAAAAAGAAAAAAAAAAGAGTGTACACAGACACATTTCTCTTTCTCACATCTGCAGTATCAAGTTGAATAAAAGCATAACCAAGAAAAAGAGTGCATACACTCTCTCAGGTCTGCAGTACCAAGTTAAAGGCAAAGCATATATAAGAAAATGGGCACGCACACACACTCAGATTTGCATAACCAAGTCAAATACTGTAATGGCATAACGTACAATTGAATATTATTTCTTAAATTGTGATTTTTGTTGGTGTTGTCACCTTGTTTGAAAGTCACTGTAGAGTGTGCAGGTGACAAGCTGTGAAAGGTAGCTTTCAAACAGAAACACTTCAGCAAAGAGTTTACTAAAACTAATGACTGCTACAGCAAGTGGTTAGAATCATTAACATAGAAAACACTTCAGCAAAGAGCAAGTAACTTGTCTAATGACAGCAAGCAGTTAAAATCATTAACAAAGAAAACACATCAGCAAAGAGAAATTTGTTTAATAATAATAACTGCTGCAGCAAAATCAACTTCAAATTGTGAATGACTCAAATATGTTTTTATTGCAATATGCAATATCTCATTTTTTATTCATGATACTGATATAAAAGCCTCCTCTCCTGGCTTTCTCTAGTTCTTCTTGTACAAAAGCTTCTGCTGAGAAGGATTCTCCCCAGTTTCTAATCTGATCAAGTCTTGCTTGAAAAACAGCCATTTTCTTCTTTTTACGTGCAACTCGCTGTTTCTTCAAGGTGAAATACATTCGCTTGCGAAACTTTTTCAGAAGATGTCGTTTCATTTTTTTCCTTCTTATCTTCTGAATATGTCTAGCTTCTTTAGGAACCACTATTTGCAGCTTGGGTTCCTCAACCATAGGATAGAAGTCACTGCAATCTGGCTCAACCTGGTAAAAGTCCTGAAGAGTACTTGGATACTGGGAGTCTATCATGCCAGTGGACAGTTGCCATAGCAATAAATGTGAAATTGATGGGGCTGGGTGTATTAGCTGAGATGGACATATATAAGCATCTATTTTGGAAAGAGGGAGCATGGGTTTGCGAGCTGGGTGAAGACTAACAAGATAAGGGACACTGTTTGGGGACAGCAAACTATCAGTAAGAATATTGGCAGTTTTGGTCACAGTCAATTTGTACCGCACACTGGCACCAACTGACTTCAAATGATGGTCTGGTCTCCATGATACATAGCCTTGACTGCAAGTGCCTGCAACAGAAAGAAAAGTGGAAATCTATGCAACAATTCTTAACTGTAAGAAGAACGTGACAAGTGGGTTAGGCAACATGAAATGCAAGTGCCATGTCTTTACTACTCTGTCACAGACCAAAGGTAAGGCAAGCTTATCAAAAACAATGATAAATCACTGATCCACAGATACAGTCACACAGGTTTGCTATAGTCACAGACCCCTTCTTTGCGATGTACACTGATGCTGACATGGTGCTAAAATCCAATCAATCAGAGATCCAAACTAAAATAAACTCAGAAATAGCCATTCACTTCTGAATAAATATGCCTCAGACATAAACTGAACATTTTCTGTTGATTATACTGGCAAACAAAACTGCCAAGCGATTCCGCAAAACTCTTGTAATTGCGTATTGTAGGAAAAGAAACAACAGATCCAAAGACTTAAGATTTTTGATTCAATACCTCATGTACACCATTTGTCTGCCTAGTACCTTGTGATAAATAATTATGCATTACTCTATTAGGAAAACAAAATTAAACAAAATAATGACTTCTGCTCTTTCTTCATTAGATATTACTCAGGTGTAAATGTGTATATGTATGTAAACTGCATCTATTTGCTCATGTACGCTGTGTATTGAATGGTTCACTTTTCTGTGAACTGAACCAAGTTGTTCTGTAAAAAATATATTTTGGGACTAGATTGTGCGGGAAAAAAAATTTCTTGACTAGAATGAGAAAAGTGTGAACAAATAAAAATTCAACAGTGGATACACATCCGTGGTCCTACAATTACGACTTCATAGTGGTGCTGTAAAGCTTATCAAAACATTCCATTGCGTGAACCGATCCATTAGAGTTTGATCTATAGTCTTCATCATGTCAGTCACACTTGGTGTGGTCTGTAGGCAACGGGAAAAAACCTAAGTGGATACATTTGCCACTTTTATTGTGTAGAAGGAATGTTACACATAATGCAAATTCATCTAGGTTATAATGTTCTTTTGTCCCCCAAAATCATTATAGATCAACTGACAATGTTGCCTGTCAAATGACTACTAAATGTTTTGGCTGCATGTGTGCTCATGAATGCAAATCTGAAAAGTCTTGAGGAAGACCAAGACAATCATTGATAGTAATATGTAAACCTCGGTTTGTTCATTAAATTTTTGATTAAGAAAATAAAGTTAAGCCTAAATGTATAACTGTCCAATATTTTTGCTGATAAATGGTTCACTTGACTGTGTAAATCTGTCTAGGGTTTCCACAATATTGTTAAGTTTATGAATAAGGCAAGACAGCTGGAGGGAAGAAAATTATAGGGAATGTTAAGCCAAAGTTAAAGCAAAGACAATAGTCTTTATGCTTTGGATGAAAACGTACATATGGAAAAAAGTGAACAAGTTTCCTCTTACCTGCATTGAAGAGACATTTTAAGCGAATGAGTTCCTGTGTGACTTTTCGATGAATCCTATTTATAAACCTGGACAAAAATTGCAGTTTATTTTCATGAGAACTTGATAGTGATATTGATATGTCCAAGTTCAATGGAGAGAAAACTGTATTGTGCATGTCTGTTATGTTATTGTACTTGTGGGAATACCCGTGCAGCATTTATAACATACAGCTACTTTTAACACTTGCAGCATAAAACATATGGCTACTTTTAACACTTACGGCGCACTATCTGTTTTGTTTTTCTTTTGGTGGAAAAGGAAGGAAAGGGCCTCCTTACTAGACTAATATAACTTAACATTGGAGAGACATTATGAGAAAGATAAGAATTTATTGGCTATATAACATTACCCAAGCAACATGTCTTTCTCAACTATCATCAATCATGGTCACTACATGCACTACTATCTACACTAACTTTATCATCTTCTGCATATATATGCATATACACACACTTGAATATATTATAAACCATTTACATATTACACTACCACAGCTAACTGCATGCATAAGCACGTATGTGCTATACTTGTATACAACTGGCAAACTTAATCGGCTTGTTTACACCAGCATCACATGGCTTGTACAGCTATCAAAGAAACAAAATCATGACATTTTCCATGACCTATGTTTACAAAAAAGGCATGTCTTTGGTATTTCTTTAGCAACTAATGTAGAATTTAAAACAACCATTTTCATCAATTTCACTTTGTTTCCATTTGTTTGATGTACAGCAGAATAGTGTGGGAATAATAATCTCAAACTGAAGACGTAAATGAAACAAAATACACAGATCTCTTTCTTTTTATTTACTACCATGTCATCATCTTTCATAACTAGTCACTATAAACAGATTATATCAGAACCAATTCACTCTATGCTTATACCTTTTACTTCCAGTGAGTTATGGTGGGCAATTGATAGTACTATTACTCCACTGTCTTCATAATTTGACATTTTAGAGATTGTTTTTTTCTATTACCAACCTAAGAATCAATTATTAATGTCATAAAAAAATTGAACTATACTATATTAATTTAACAAATTCGGCATTATGTTTAGTTTATCAATTTCTCTGTTCTATATTGTATGATAACAGTTCTGTCCTTTGACAAGACTTCTCTCTGAGACATGGTGATTGTCTTTAATGACACCACACTTCCCACCCATCCAATGTTCTTCCCTACCACCTATCAGCTCTCTGTCATCTTCCCTCTCCTGCTCAAATAAAAACAAGTGTATTAAAAATTATAGCTCCAGCCCTCTTTTTACCTTCAAGGAGGGTGAGAAGTCACAATAGCTGACTTTTTTGACAATACTTAATACTTGGGGGAGGGGGTGCAAAGGCAGTCTGGAATGGTGTTCCAAGTTGCAGTGCCACATTTTAGTTTGATTGATTAAACAGTAGGTCAAACCTAGCAGTTTTGCTAGTATATATCCATGGAAAATATACAGACAACTGAGTGAAAAAAGAGATTCATGTATTTGATGCACTTTGTAGGCCATGATTCTCATGCTCATACAAGCAAGAGGGAAGGCATATGGAGACGTGTCAAGCTCACGCAAACAAGAAGAAAGGCATCTACTGAACTACTGTCTAAAACAAAAAGCTTTTTGGCATAATATCTGCTGAAAAATTTTATAAAAAGCACCTGAAAAGTATTTGCTTTCTTGAACATAATTTCCTATACTCCGCTCCATGTTGTAAGAACTTAAAGAAAACTAAACAAGTCTCAGGTTGGTTTTTTTTTTATGTAACTAACAAGAAATTTTACTGGCGTTGTCTTTCCACTGAATTACTTACATATCGTGTTATCGCAAAGGTAGGAACAAGGTCACAACGCTGTCCTATCCCGCGACCGGAACTCGTCACAGGCAGAGATAACTCCAGATGGTAAACATAGAGTAGCCTCCCCTGTCAATGCAAGCTTGGTTTGTTGACCTTTGCTTGCTGAAAAAGGCGACGATAAGAGAAACAAGAAACGCTAGCTCACCTGCAGTCTATCATATTATCAGTATACGGTGAGTGGATTTCATCCAGTATATTTTTTTTTCAAGATGACAGATTGTTCGACTGTACACCAAGCTCCTATGCCACTGGGTTGGCTCACGGTCCATGCGGCTAACACGTTCATTGTCACAGGGCAGTGAGTTTATGAAATAAAGCATTACGTATGGCTGTTCCAAGCAAGGCACTTCTTAGTCAAAGCCTGGCAGTAAGAAAGGGAATTAAAACGTGTTGTGAAAATTAGCTTCTGTATTTCAATCTCTACAAATCGCATTAAAAAATTGTAGAGAAATTAGACATTAGTGCTACACTAGTGAATTACGCACCCACATTCATACCCAGTGATCCTTTGCACTCACGTGTAAAGACGATCACGAAGACACACATTTAAGAATTCTTATATTAAAATATCTTGGCCTTTTACCCATTAAAAATATCAATTACCAGATTGATAGCATACAGTTTATGTAGATAATACAAAGTCATTGTGATGATACTTAAAATACATATTTGTATGTCTGTAGGGAGGGGTTTGTAAGATATGGGATATCAGCACAATAGAAAGTTATAAACTAAAGAAAATTTATTCTGAAAGTAGCAGAGTTTTTAATATTCTAATGAAGCATTTAGTTGTGAAATTGTGTTATAATTAAAATTCAGCAATAAAATACCTTGAAAATTAGTGTGAAAGACACTTTCTTATGATAACCATTTTGTTTGTTCGTAGTCTGACTGTTTTTTAATTTTATTTCTCTTTAGATTTGAAAACCTAAGCAGCTGTCATGGCTGCTCGGAATTTTGTGGAGGGTGAATGTGGTGGTGCCAACCCACTCTTGAAGCTGACATCACACTTAATGCAAGATAAAGCTTACCAGCAGGTAATACTGCTATTTTGTATCACAAGATTAGGACAAATGTATTGGATGGGAAAAAAAATAAAATGTTAGTGAAATTTTGATGATTCAAGTCTTTGGTAGTCAGAAAATTAAAAAAAGAATCTTCAATGTCAGGGGAAGAGCAGTCAGTTTGCTTATAGTGACTTCCAATAACTGTTTGCAGAGTGAAAATAGTAGCAAACACTGTATGAAATGTAGTATTTATGTTCATAGTTTCAAGAAGTTGGGAGGGAAATGGCTGTCAGAAGGCTAGAGGCAATAAAGGGTTTCAAGTTCAACCGATGTGTAAATTTTGGCAAAACATTGGTGAGAACTGCCAAGGCAGTGGTAATAGTGTAAGGGGAAGGTAAGGCTGCTAGTTAAAAAGTAAGCAATTAAAACAGAAAAAAGTGGGAAGAAGATGACACAGGTAACAGATCTTCTATTTTATATGTGCTTTATTGTACACTAGTATGTGTCTTTGTTCAAATGGCTTCTTCAGCTGCCAATTATTAAGATTTTTTCAGAACATTTTGTTGTTTTTTTAAATTTTATGCATTGCAACAATTTTCTTCCATTTTTTTCTCCCATTGATGAAAATGCATGCTTAATAACTCTTATTAAAGGGAAAAGAAACATCGTTTTATCATTACTTGAACATGTACTAACGAGAGAATTTGTATTATTAAGTTCAGGTAAACGCTATGCCATACCTGTATGTAAAAGCAATAGGTACATGAAATCATTTGTGCCATCTGCAGTCCAGCTGCTCAACCTCAGATGAATTGTCAGTGGTATGTGTGTGTGTGTGATGTTGTAGGTGTGCACATCCTTGATGTAAGTTTGTTCGTTTATTTGTTTTATGTATATATGATTGTCAATTTCCCATAACTGTTTCTTTTCATTTGCTCATATTTTTCACTGTTGACATTATTTTAACACTGCACATTGCAACGAACTTTTATTTCTTATTTTTATCTCTAACTTTTTACTTTCGTGACTAGAGCACCTTCCCATGTTCAGACTGCTCGCTGGGTCAAATAAAGTTTGTCATTGTCATTGTCATTGTCAAAGTACATCAGCATGACTGGAGAGATGTTGGCAAGACCTGTTGGTGCAGAGATAAATTTTATTAAAATGAAAGACAAATGCCTTCTTAAGTGGATACATTCTTATAATACATTTTGTATGGTCTTCATGTAAACATTTGCCTAAGTGAATTATTCCACAATACAACTGGTCAGATAAGATACAGGGACTGTGACAAAACTTTGTCATAACTTTTCACATGTATCACAAAGACCAAAAATACCCTAGCAGACAATGCATTTTGCCTTTATTTAGACTAAAATTACAACAGCAACAACAACAACAAAAACCAACAAAACAAACTTATGAGGGTTCTGAACATAACGGTATATTGTTGACAATTTTGCAGAGTATTTAAAAAGTATTTTTATTTAATCCATGTAGAAATTTAACACTTTGACTACATACATTTTCACTTTTTTTATTGTAAGTTTAGGAGCATAAACATGTTCTGTTGATGTTGGAGGGAAAAGTTAAAATTCACATTGGAGATATCAGGTAAAGTCAGAATTTCTAGGATCCATATCAATAACATTATCATTGAGAGGAGGGTGTGGTATTTTGCTTAATATGGAAAACAGTGCTGTACTAATAGTTGTGACTCATTGGCTTGATATTTAGGTGTGTGGCAGAAGGCAGAAAACATTGACTTTCTCAATAGGCATTATTGCATGTACACTTCTGGTAGAGAATAAAGTTCTGTCACAACACAGAGACACATGCATAGTCATATGTATTTTTTTTAACAAAATGTGAACAAACCCCTTGAGACTGTCCAGAGTATAATTTTATTATTGCAGAGTCCTACAAAAATAGCAGCAGATGTTTAAACATCATTATCTTTGACCCATTCAGGAGCCTACTTAACTAACATGAAATCACTTAATAAAGACTATTCATTAAACCAAATGATAATTGAAAATGGGTCAGGTGCGGTCTTGAACTTCTATCAGACAGATTATGGAAATCATTATTTTTTTTTTGCTAGCCTTGCACATTCATCAACGAAGTAAACACTACTGTACTTGCAGTGTGCAGAGTTTACTGTCCCACCAAATGGTATGTCAGACTAAAGTCCTGGACAAGGCTGTCTTCACTTCTAATATGAGATACATCTGCAGTAAAAACAACAGTAGGGGACACACAGTCACACTCTAGTTAATACAAAGCCTGGGTTGGCAGCTCACCTGAGTACATCTGAGAAACCTTGGATGAATTTATTGCCTGGTGCAATGACAATTTCTTAGAACTTAATGTAAGATCCTCATCTTTAATTTTCATCAAAATTCTCCACAAAGTTCCTTAACTTTCATTCATGTCTAGGAGGTGGAAATTATAAATACATTTAAATATCTGGGCACCATCTTCAATAGAAGACTTTGCTGGGATACCAACACTGGGGCTGTCATGAAAAAGACTAAACAATGCCTCTTCCTTTTCCAGAAGTTGAAGTCTTCCAGAGATTTCTTCAACTATTCATCGATCTCACGTATAGATCCCATATAGAGCGTGTGCTGTCCTTGTTTATCTGTTTTTACAACAGTTTGCTGTGACAGACAAGAGCAGCTTGAATCATGTTGTATAAACCTGCTCCAAAGTTGTTGGGACAGAGTGACTTTCAGAAAACGGTCAGAAAGAAGACACTTCTGAAAGTGTCTGCAATTTTATGTAATGACGTGTGTTCTGCTGGGAGAGTTTCCATTGGGCTGCCAATTTGGTGTACCAGCTTGCAGGGCCAGCAGATTGAGGCTGTCCTTTTTGTTTCGTCTGTGCAGCTTCTGAATGGTATTATGTTCAAATGCATATAGATCATATGCAAGCCTGGACCATGATTGTATAAGAGTCTGTTTGGTGGACCAGATATGAATGTGTTGTGGTATTGTTGTTTGTTGTTGTGCTTTCATATAGAGCTGCATCTAATTGCCTTCTGGGATGTATAAAGTCTTATCTTACTCAAGGGCTGGTAGTAGCAGTATAAAGTATGCCTGTGGTAAGATATAGTATATCCTCTTTTCCTTCTGGGCTAGGACAATAGGCCGCAGTTGAGGGTCTGGCTTACGAATGCAGGGGAAACTACACACAGCAACTGGAATAAGGCAGGACATGGTTATTGTAAATTTCAGACTTAAAGCCAAGATTTGTCCACAGCTGGAATCAGTAGCTGTTCCTTCTGGTGCTTCCAGAGAAAAGCTTGTAACTTATGAGTTTGGCTTAGTACTGTTGTAACGCCTGAGTCTGTCTCAGTTCTTTTGCCTTCACAATGAGCTTTTACTAAAATCCTGTTTTTGCAATATTTTATTCATTATATTGCATTTTGAGTAAAATTAGTTTAAATAAGCATCAATAAGGCCAAGAGGAAGACATGTCCAAATACTGACAAAGGCAATGACCATGACCTTGTCTTAACAAGCCTTAAAGGTGGAATTTTTCCATCCCGACAGAAGAGAATGGTATCGCCCTTGTGGGGGAAGGTAGGAGTTCGTGGGGGAAGGTAGGAGTTTGGAGTGCTAGGGGCCAGCTGTCTCCAATTACTACCCGGACAACAGGCAGGGTAGAGATCACAGGCACTGCCGACTAGCCTGGCAATAAAACAACTTCCTCACCTGACTAGTACTTGCTGTAGGGTCTGAGCGCTGAGGTGAAATGACTTCTATCTGAACATACTGTCATGGTTAGGACTGTATGTATTCTCCACAAACAAAACTAGAATATATAAAGGAGAGAAGAATGAACAGCACAAATGACAAACATAAAGACAACTGAATTTTCAAACTTTATTTTTATCGCTTTTTTGTCGTTCTCTATATCTCTTATCTTTCTTTCCTAATAAGAGTTGATATCAATATTCGGCTTGTAGTCTGTGCTTACGTCTACGGTCTATATGTGCATTCCACCCATGTTTTGAGTGCGACATGCATGTATGCTAGTGTTAACACTAGTATTATTATTTTATTTTCCAGTTGGTATGTATACTTTGTTTCTTACACTCTGAATCTGGAAAATGAAAGTCGTGTCCATCTCATGAATTCGATGTCCTTTCTACTACACCATTTTCTTACGACTATCTGCACTTCCGTGGCAGCTGCTCATCATATACTTCTGGGAAGTCATCTCTAAATATGCAATAAAATCCGAGGCTGGAAGCAAGAGGGCAGAGCTTGTATATACACCGCCGTTAGTATGGCTCTGGTGTGGTTTGTTTCCTTTTGGACAACCCAATGAAAACGAGTAAGAGAGGGAAAAAGAGCAACAGTAATAACAGCAAAATATAGTTTGCAACTGAAATTCATTTAATTTCTTTGCACAATTTCAAACACCTTCCCCCTCCATCTCATGATTTACGTAAAATTACAAGGAATTCAGTGTTTCTTATTGGCAGGTGAAGTACAGGTATGCAAACAAAATCAGTGGCTGGAGGCACTGTCATACACATTGATATATAACAAAACAAAATCACCAGTATAACAATGGAAACACAAAATTTAACACTGCTACTGATCCTACAATTGATAGCACAGAATAACAAACGTAAAGTGAACTAAATAAAAAAATTAGAACATACGAGTGGGTCTTGCAGTTTTAGACTGGAATGAACATGTCTATAGAGACAATACATTTGTCAGTGTAGAGCTGTACTGTGGTTAGAACAATTTCAGGTTTGAAAGTGCAAACATTGATTATTTCCTCATTTATCAATGATGGTTGCATTTTGTTATTTAAATTATATATTCATTTCCAAATCTTTATCAGAACTACTGTCTGTTTCAGTTAACGTGTTTTCTTCATGTTTGGAATAAAATTTGTATTGCTCAACGACACATCTCCAGATATCCTCTATTAGCTTATAAGTTTTTTTTTTTTAAAAATGTGCTGTCCAAGTCATCTCCAGTTGTGCTGTACACTTGCTTTGTTGTAATTTGAAGTAGAATCTCTATCAACATGTTCATTCCAGTCTAAAACAGCGAGGCCCATGCACAGGTCACAGTGCCTCATGTTTGTAATGTGAACACGCATAGGGAGATAGATCAGCATTTAGAACCATTATGTAAAACATATTTACATGAAGAGAGTTTGTCAAAACAGTAACATTTCAATAAAAATAATTTCCTCACTTGGGAGGTTTTGACTGCTTCATTCAGGGCCTTATTTGCAGGTCTAATAGCTTACAGACACATTATTTTTCACAGGCTTCATGAACATGGTTCTTAGGTGTGAGAACTGCTTTTGTCTGACCCTTTCTCACAATAACTTGCACTAGCACTTTTTGATTATGATTATTGATTCTTTACATTCATACTTAAACATTATCCAATCTAAACCATTTCTATTGCATTCCATGTGTCCACAACTATGTTCCAAAACTCGTTTTCAAAATTCACTCATAGAAAGGACTTAATTGGTATTTGCCTGTACTTTGACGTGGGTAACCCTGTTCATGTGTGATTTCCAGGAAAAGCATTAGATTATGATTGTGGTAATTGTAGTAAGTAAGCTATAGTGTGCTGGTGTAAATTGCAGGAAGCATTTGGACAGGGACAGAGGCAGCAACCGCAACATGTTCAAGTAAGTATGATTGAAATAAAGGTAAAGGTGGTTAGGATTAGAGTTAGTATGATTGGGTTAAAGGTAGTCATAGAGTTAGAAAGTATGATTGAAGTAAAGATGATAGTCCCATGGCCCAATGCTCATAGACTCATAGCGCCTTCACTTATCTTGGATTAGCATTTTGTGAGGATGGTGCCCATCTCACCGCCTTACCTTGCTGCTCTGAAGTAAATATTAGACCAAGAAACCTATATATTTTTGGAAAGGATAAAACTTAAACTTAAAAGTAATGAAAATTTTCCCCATCACACTAACAGGGTTAATAGTGACTGAATCTGTGGAATGTTTCAGGAAGAAAATGAGAAACTTAATGCTGACTGAATCTGTGGAATATTTTTACTTGCAGTTGGTGGAAGAGTTTTTGTCAGGTCAAAATGTAATTATGGCACCTCAGACTTTCCACATGGGTGGTTTACTGCAAGAAATGCGAGACATCGAGGAAGCAGAACTGGCATATGCTCCACAGCGAGGTTTGTATTGTTACTCTTGTGTAATGTTACTGTTTTGCCACACAGAAAGTTTTATGTCATTTTGCATTTATCCTAACTTTAAGAAAAATATTTTACTACGTAGTGCATAGAGCTGATAGTATATAATAGCATGAGCTGATAATAGAGCGCTAGCATCCGCTATAGCTAACATTACAAAATAAAAAACTAGCTGTATTGAAGGTGAAAGAACAGATTAGCTTGCAAAGTCTCAAGATGATTCAAGATTCAGATAATCTGCTTTTATTTATATATTTTTAGACATTAGTTAAGATAGATTTCTAATGCATGTTTCCTTAGTATTCTCTAAACTGGTCTAGGCGTTTTTATGATGCTTAGAGTTGTAACAATGTGGCCTCTTGGGATATGATTTTTACTACTGTTTTCTTAGTATTATATGCTGTGCATTGCATGTGGGGAGAATTTTCTCAGACCATCAGTGTGGGCAGGACTTGAGTTACTTGGCTGTTGCCATTAACAGCTGTGTGGAAAGTGTGTCTGGGATGATTGGGTATTGCCATTTTTGGATTGGATCACTATTTTTGTTAGGACCAGGCATCACTGAGATTGCTGCAGATGGTGAATGGGCCAGTGAGTTCCTGACTACAGATCAGCATGCATCTGCAGTCAGTGAAGAGAACAGCATAGACAGATTTAATGTTCTCCACTCCGATGTCAGATGGGCAGCTGACTATCTTGACCAGAGTGAACTTGGAGAATGGTGAGTGCATCAGTAAGGTTGGCATATTTTAAATACATCAGTAAGGTGTGTGCATTGTAAGTTCATCAGTATGATGACTGGTCAGTGATACCATTTCTATGGTGCATCATGTGGAAACTTGATAATGATGACTGTACAAAGGATGAACCTTGTAGGTAACCCTGAGGTTAGTGGAGCTGAGTGGCTACATCACTGATGTTTGAGGCTGAAGGCACACAAATTAGATGGTATAATACCCAATGTACATCTTCAGATTGACCTAGTTATTTGCCATTTTGAAGAATAAAATTACAGTGAGTGCCATTGCATGCACCTGTTCCTAAAATTTAGAAGAGAATGTGATGAAATACCCTGTTAAACTTTCAGTGAATGTAGTTTGCAGAGTGTGACCGGTCTTGATAGCAAACATCCAGCTAACTTAATCTTTTCCAAAATCTTGCTCTAAATACATAATTTTACACTTAGCATCATTTTAAACCATCCAAACTGTGTAGCAGTATCATTTGTGCCCCATTGTCTGAGTAGTAGCTTGATTTTGATTCTGTTGGTGGTGCATGGCCGTTTTTGGATGAGTTATTTGTCTGGTTAATTCTTGTAACGAACGAGACTCTAACCTGGTAAATAGTTTACCAATCCTTCACATGTCACTGCTAACTTCTTAGAGAGACAAGTGGTCTGAACCACACAAATCAAGCAATATCAGGTCTGTGAATTCCCCCTCACAATCTGACTTTGAGATTTGCTCACTACCCAGAATGCCGTACATCCTGTTATTGCTCCCAAAAACAGATCTGTTCCCACTGCCTTGTGGTTACTGCTGTGAGGCATAGGCTAAGGAAGACAGCCCCAGCAAAAAACAGGTGCTGACATGGCAGATGTTCCCCACAATAGAAGTACCCACCAACACTCTATCCTTAATCCAAAGGTATTGCCATGTGTCCCTCACCAGGTGCTCTGGCTTCACAGCGCTCATCTTCTCTCCCACTGCCTTATTCTCTCCAGTCTTCTATGAAGTCAGGTACCCATTAACAATAACTGGGTGAAGTTTGCTGTGCCATCAGACCCTTGGCTATCAGACCCTTGTGCCTCTTGGTGCACATGTGACCTGTACAGATGCCAGTCCTCTAACCATACAGCTATTTGCTTCCCCAAGTCCTTACGTCTATGTTAAAAACTACTTGTGTGTAAAGCATGATGACATCCTGCCAACTATATGCATCCAGACTGTATGTCTTATCTTGACAACTACTTGAGTGGAAAGCAAGATAACTTGACTCCCTGTCTTGTGAAGTCAAAGTTGTCCTCAAGTGACCAGAGGTGTTATTCATTTTTCTGTCTCACCAGAGGACCATTTTCCAGGAGCACATTGGAGAGATGGTGTAGCTGTGTTGACCATCAGTCACTGAGAGACTGCATTGTTCTTTGTGAAGCTTTTTTTTTTATTGGTATCTGATGAAGAAAATATAGCACTGGTCATGTTTATAGTTTTTAGTTTTCTTTTTAAGCTGGGGATCTTTGTCAGTGTTTGTGCAGTTTACAGTTTCTGTTTATTTTTGGCAATTTTTTGTCATGTTTGTGTGTTTTTGTGGTGGGAAGTTGCCTTTTCAGCATGTTTTTGGTCTCTTGTTTTTCTGGTACCATATGTTTAAAATTTTTTGTTTCCATCTGTATGTTTATGGTATTTTGTGTATTTATGATGTACCTTTCTGTTTGTGGATTTTCCTTTATGTACATTGATGGCTTTACTGCAGCTGTTTTTATTGTTCCTCCCTCTATTAAATTGTTACTTTCTTTTTTTTTTTTTCTTAGGGCTGTAGGGCCGGTCGAGAAAAGTGTTGATGATAGCAAATGGCTGGAAGAGTTCCACTCGCAAGTTACTGCACAGCAAGATCTTGAAAAGGCAGCAAATGAAATTTTGGACCGAGTAAAAGACCCGAAACTCAGCAGTTCAGAAGTAATTTACTTGCTGGATGCATATTTTATTGTTGTTGGTTTTTTTTAAATAAACATTTTACACATTTAACCAATTCTCTGCACTGGATTTAGAATAGGCAAAATGGCCTTTTTAGGTTATCTGATGAATATTGCTATGCTTCTGCCTAAATATTTTAGAGGATCTGGCTATTATTTGCCATCAACTTGCAGATGCAGAGTCATAGACAGATCTGTAAACCAATACCTACAGAGACATAGAGACAGATGCGTGATGGCTATAGAGACAATTGCTACATGAGTGGTATGAAATGTGATGTCTGTAGAGATATACCTTGAGGCAGATATGTAAAAACTAACACAGGGAGTGGAGAATATGTGGAAACATTGATATTGATATGTGGTGATGTAAAAAGTATATAGTTGTTTTTAATATGTATGCAGTTTATGAAGTTTGTGAAGCAAATTGGAGATGGCGAAGTCACCATCCAAGACAATACAGTTCTGACTAATCCCACAGGCCAACAGGATGAGGACTGGGTGCAGGAGTTCAGAACGTTACAGGTAAGTAGAGATTTTAAATGAATGGTTTGTATGCTGTGTTGACAAGGAACAAGCACAACTGGTGGCAAATCCTAATGAAACCCACAGGTGCCCACATTGCAGTGTCCATATATTATTCTAGTCTTGTAGGAGTCCCATAAAATGTCATTCAAGATGCACATTTTAAGAGTGAGTTTGCCAAACATATTATTCTAGTCTTGTAGGAGTACCATAAAAGGTCACTGAAGAAGCATATTTTAGTCCACCTACCAGCTCGATATTTTACAGCAAGTTGTTGAAACAGTAGTATTTGACGGTGACTTGTCACCATTATCCATGGTAAAAACATGAAGTGAACATCATAAGGTTAGGTCTATAAATCTTTTGAAATTCTGTCAGCTCATGAGGAGCGTTTCTGAAGGTATGCTCTTAACCTCTGAGAAGAAAGAGTCCAGGGTGGACTGAATGTGTTTATGGTAAGAGTGGGCCACTTTAGAAATTGCCACCATGCCTCACAGTTCAAGGTCATGGCAACTTTAAAAAAAAAACTAAACTGGGTGAACTAAAAAAAAAATAATCGCTCACAGGGAAGCACATCAAATTCAAGTTGATCGCTATGTAGTTTGTAAGTACAAGAGTAGGTATGTGATTACTGACAGTGGACCTGATAATGTCCACAGCTACATAGCTGCTATGTAAATTTGAAGTACATGAGTACTTGTAGTCATAGGTGATAACCGAATAGGTCATAACCATTAGATCTGGTAACTTGCAGCTAGAGAACACAAATAATCAAAGTAGTAATGATGCTAATATAATGTCTTGTGGGAAAAAGAGATTACTGTGTGCTCATGTCTGTTTGCATAAATGGGTGTATGTGCACCTACGTATGTATCAGGGTGCTAAGTCAGTAGCAGACAGATGGGAGGAAGAGTTCTCGACCCAAGAGACTCCTCAGACAGACTCTGAGATCTGGGACAGGCTACAGCAACAGTGGCTGGATGCTGACAGGTGAGTCAGGTGTAGCTGTGTGGTGGAAGGAAGTTATCTGCCCTTATCTTTTATGTGACATGTCTGCAACTACCAGTCTAGAGGGAGAAAGTCATTTCTAAGTTTTATTTTCATGGAAGGAACTTTTAAAATATTTTTTAATCAATGTTAGATATGAAACTGCCACGCGTCCTTTCCTACATTCTGATGGAATAAGTTTTTACTGTAATAATTTGTTGTAGCTGCTTTATAGTTGATCCAGCTAAAGTGATGACCTTTGTTGGTGTCCGCAGTATGTGCTTATGATTTAGTGACTTTTATAACAAGACACTAATGACATACCATTGCTGTTGTAGCCAGACTGATCAGTTTTTCCCCCCTAGCCACAAACAGATCTGTGTCAAGGCACCATAATTTCTGTAGCCTGACTGATCCACTTTTTTCACTACAGGGATAACTATACACACTGTGCCCAGGCCATTGGTTAGTCATAGCTCCCAAAAGCCCAAGTGCTAATCAGCCAGTTCCTGTTTGAAGAAGAAAGTTTCCAAGGAAAATTTTTCATTGCAATTCTAGCTCTACTCATTGGGTGTGCTATTTAGTCTACTATACCTCATAATGCGTTCTCTTTTCCTTTCATCTACTACACACCCACACTTAGCTGACCTTGGAGTCCACAAAAGATGCTGCTTTTTATATATTAAAAGAGTGTGCTCTTTGATGCATCATTCAGCTTTGGATCGGTTAGCTTCTCAATCACTCGTCATGTGTATTCAGTGTTCCACAGCTACTTATGTTCTCTATTTCAACGTGCATGAGACGACACAAGTTTCAATATGTAAGGAGTATGTAGTTATTTCTTTTGTATGACGAGGACAAAATGTACAATAAGTGCTGAGTCACACATAAAGAGGTATATAAATTTAAAATGGATTTATTTACACATGCAAACCAATTCCATTCTACTCTACACATATTTGCCTCCTACACTGCTAATACCTATCACTTACTTCTTTTAATGCCTACTTCTGCTTAGATTTTTAAGCTACTGATAATTAAGGGGAGGGGAAAAAGGGATTTTGATGTACGTGAGCTGCTTGGCAGCGGACCAGCATTTACATGGTGCAGTTGTGCATTCCCACACTGGAAATAAGGAAAAGACTGAAGGGTAAGGGGAGGGAATTTTGAGGGTGCTGTGGTGCTTACTCCTGCATTCAAAATTGGGTTAACTAAAATGGTGTTATTTGGAGATATGAGAGCCACTTGTCAGTGGACCAAAGCACCTTCATAGTGCTGTGATTCTTTCTCCCACACTGGAAACAAGGGAAACCAAATAGATGGGATTTTGAGGTAAATGAGCCACTTAAGCTCTGGCTACTCTGTACTTAGAGATAGTCTGATAACTTCAAAGTATGTTTGTAGCCATTTTGACTGACATTTCTTGTGAACTAGATATAATAACTACGGATGGTATTTCTATCAAGTCTGCAACTTATGGCCTATAAAACTACATGGTGGAGGACTGATGGGTCTTCAAGCAAATTTCTCTACTTTGAAGACTGTGCCCCATTTTTCTTACGCTTTACAAGATGAACAAAGAAATGTACAAATTCATTTGCAGTTAGGAGTGGCAAGTAACCAATTGCTAGCCTTTCAGCTGGACTAGTATGAAACTTTATATGAATAAAAGTGCTGGTGATTTAAAGACAGTACTTGACGTTAGAAAATCGTTTGCTTATGACCATAAATTATGACCCTTTGATTTCAGACTATGGTTGCAGACAATACCTCATGACCTGTTGGCTATACATCTAGAGTATATTAGACATTTGTGGCCCTATTTTCCACTAGGAGTGTATAGGATCAAGAAGAAGAAGCAGAATATTAGACATTGCTTATAATGTTATGATGATGAGTTTTTATTGTGAATTCATTGTCTGCAGCAATATTGGTCAGAGCTGGTTGACTGAGTATGAGGAGACTGCAGTGCAAGAGGTGATCATTGTCTTTATTTGTAAACTATTTTCATTCCTAATGGATGTCATCTTTATTTTGTAAATCTTTATCATGCATAGTTTTTTTATATATGGGCAAGAATCTGATTGATTTTGAAGTACTTCCCACTATTAAACAAGAAGGTTATCACTAAAATGCGGGAAATGTGGCTGACATCATTTGTGCTAAAGTGCAAGAAAATGGGAAATTTCAAGACTTCTATTGGGAGTAAAAAGATCTTAGACATTAAAGTTCGGCTGTTTTTAATTTTTGGTAAACAAGCAAGGGAAAAAACATGCATGACAATGAGTTATGTAACACTTTTATGTAACAATTGGTGTTTCTAGAAAAATATAATATCCACTGGTATGGCAACTTTGTCTTGTAAGAAATGTCTACCTAGACCTAACCACAGAGCTTGGACATCATATATGGGTGTGGTTAAGTCTCAAAATCATGTTAGTCACTCAGTCATTTGTCCATTGACTGGTGCTGGCCACCCACATCATCAACCACCCTCCAAGGTGCCTTGAAGGACAAGTCTTTGACAAGGTGTCATGCCAGATCAAATGGCCATATAAAACCAGTTTACATCCCTTGACTGTTTGCAAGTAATAATAATAATGGATACTTATAACACCCAGCACCATGACCAACATAGATTGCACTCTCTGCACAGACCAGTCATGATAAATAAAAGATAACTGCCAGTGGATAATGAGGTATATATAGGCACACTGAACAACATAAAGATGAGGTACAAGAGTAGAACATTAAGCATTGTAGACAGTGTAAAGATAGAGTAGAAGTTTCTGGTGTTTTACAAGTGTGACAACCATGCTATGTACAAAGTCATTGGTTCTATGTTCTCTGTATGACATCCAGAACAGCCTCATCAGGCACTTGCTCTCGAACACTTGGATTTTCCTTTCTGTGTATGTGAGCAGAGTCCACGAGTCACATCTGCAGAGCAGGAGCGGCACCACCAGGGATTTGTACAACTTGTACTTGGTAGTGAACCTGATGTTAGGACTATACCAGATCCTATCCAGTCTAGCCATTGCCACTGTTGCTATTGTGGATATCTGTTGTGAAGCTGCCATTTTTGAAGAGGGTGGCTCCCAAGTACTTGAAGCTGCTTATATCCTTGAGCTGTACCCTGTTCGTGTAGATCTCTGCTTTGCCGCTGCCATTGACCACAGTTTTGCGCTTTTCAGTGCTGGTCTCTATTCCATATGTATTTGAACTGTCTGTCAGTCTGTTGGTGAGGTCTTGCAGTTTTCTGTTAGTACCTTGCTAACAGCTCTATGTCATCTGCAAAGCCTCCGGTGTTTCCTGGGAGGATGTTTACACCACAGTCTGCTAGGTTCAGTGTGGCGAATTTATCTTAACTGTAGCATTGCAGCCTCTCCAAATCAAAGTGAATTTAGGGGATGTTTGAGCAGCATTCACTTTCAGCTTCAGCTTTAGGCATTAAGAGAGCTGCAAGCAAGTGAAGTATTTTTACAGTCTATCTTCCATACACTTAAAACTACTCACTGCACCTCTACATCTAACCTAACATTCTTGTTCATACACTTTTCATGCTTTCCCCTATTCATGACAGGTGAAAGAAGAGAAAAGACAAAAGTAGAAATTGGCTGAAAACATCCATGGGGTTTGTTCTTTCCCTTGTGAGCAAATGTGAATGGCTGACAAGTAAAAGATGTTGAGCAAATGCTAATAAATGGCAGAAAACTAAGAGATTTTGAAAGTTGGTAGTAACCAAATGCTGAAGAATGGCTGAAAAGTAAGATATATTGAGAGCTGGCATTAAGATTATGTTATGGTCTTGTGGAATAAGAGGCATTAAGATTATCTTATAGTCTCATTGAAATGTTCTCTCATGGTCTCATGTCACGTTCTCATGACCTTGTGTGCTAAGGGACCGGTTCACCTTTGGTCAGGAGAGCAAGCAGTTAAAGGGTTAACTGTAGGGGAGATAGATGACAAATTCCCAGAAGTTGACATTAGGAGATTATATCCACCACACCATGGTTGAGTCAAGTCTTAATAATGATAGAATGATAATGAGTAGTTTGCACTACTCAAGTAAAGTTAGAGCTTGGCGCTGGGAGATCACTCATTGCTAAATGATCCCTCCCTTATCGTTGCTTGCAGACATACAAGTTTGAAGAGAACAACCCTGCAAAAGAGCATCCTCATCCATTTGAAGAAGGAATTAAGCATCTGGAGAAAGGAGATATTCCAAATGCTGTCCTGTTCTTTGAGGCTGCTGTGCTGCAAGACCCTAGTCACACAGAGGTAACAAACCCTAATGACACAGATGTAACAAACCCTAATGACACAGATGTAACAAACCCTAATGATGCAGGTAACAGAACCTAGTGACACAGAGGTAACAGACCCTAGTGACATAGATATAATGGACCCTAGTGACACACAGGTAACTGCCCCTAGTGACACTCAGGTGACACAGGTAACTGCCCCTAGTGACACTGGTGACAGACCCTAGTGACACACAGGTAACTGCCCCTAGTGACACTGGTGACAGACCCTAGTGACACACAGGTAACTGCCCCTAGTGACACACAGGTGACACACTAGTGATGCAGGTAACAGACCCTAGTCACATAGATATAATGGACCCTAGTGGCACACAAGTAACTGCCCCTGGTGACACAGATGACAGACCCTAGTGACAAACAGGTAACTTCCCCTAGTGACACAGGTAACAGACCCTAGTGACAGGTAACAGACAGCCACAAATGCAGCAGACCTACGCTAGAGATGTGGGGAAAAGGCTATTTTTAAGTGTACAACGTGGGCAAGATTGTTGTGAAACACATTTTGTCTTTTTTTTTCACAGGCCTGGCAGTACTTAGGCACTTCCCAAGCAGAGAACGAACAGGAACCTGCTGCAATAGCAGCACTGACACAGTAAGTAACATACTGAAGACTAACTGTACTGACAGTCAGCTCATTTAATACAGACCAACTTGACGGGCAATATTTTGAACAATAGTGCTGGTTTGAAGTATAGCCTATTTCAGTATTTATACCTATTAACCTATAATACAACCATCTGTGATATACTGTTTTAAAGAGCATTTTTTAAAACATTTAATGGTGTAATTTTTAAGAAATATTGTCTCGAAAGAGTGGGGATAGGGCTGTAGTGTGGGTTTACACATCTGTTCTTTTCTCTAGAAATGACGTAACTTTTCTCTAGAAATGATGTAACACACGCAAGAGCTGATGAGAACTAGTCTCGCGATAGCTGTGAAGCGTCATTGGTTGTGGTGTGTCATGTGACTGACCAACTGAATGCATGTTGCTCTTGGAAGATCTAGATGCAAGCTCAGTGCTTTTCGCTAGAGACTTTTGGGAAGAAGACATCAAAATGAATTCGCAGTTCAAGTCTGCGCAATCTCGTGTTCTACCATTAGCCTCAGATGACAAAAAATCTTGAGGAAATAAGGACACAACCCAAGAGAGTGATTTAAGCCCGCACAGACCCTACGTGTACCAGGAGAGCAACTTTCCACCTACATAACAACGGGACGGACAGGTTGCTCTAGCCACCGGAATCGGCACTGATGATGATCGTGTGAGGAACGTCAGGCCTACTGGCGACCTTTCAAGGTGCACGGTGCACGGGAACAATTCATGTGAGGAATCGTCCCATCCGTCTTCTTTGTACCTCTCTCGTCGCGTACCGGACAACAGAAGACCAACGTCTTAGAACACTAGTTCTTCTGCGGCGCGACAAGAGAGTTCTCCATATGGCGATATCCATAGGACATGTTCTCCATACGGCAATAGCCATTGGACGAGTTCTTCATACGGCGGTAGCCTTTGGGTGAAAACAAGTGACAGAGTGTGTGTATGTCCTGCAGAGACTAAGACTCCACACAGCAAAGGCACTTGGACAGAGCTAAGTGGCGTGTGCATGAGAATCGTACGGAAAGAGTGCTTGTGCAGTGTTGTGTGACAGTTAAGGATAGATTTGACTCACTAGTTATCTAGATTAGGATTAAGGAGTGTAGTTAGGTAAACGGGACGACCTAGGTAATTAGCCAAGTTAGGGAATCAGCTTCTTTACAACCTTGCATGTTCTTTTCGTATTCCCTTTTATCAGTTGGTAATTTTAATAATCTTGTCGTTGATTAATAATTTCTTAAATATACTAAATTGCCTCTTGTTGTTATTTGGGGTTATGCATGCTGGGGGCTCAGCAAGCTAATTAGAAAGTGTAGATCAGCAATTTAGTATAGGCGCATGCGGGAAATGTGGACGTGATTTTGTGGAGGTATCGACAGTGTGTTGGACAGGGTGACAGAAATCATACCCCCTACCAAATCCACGGACTCCCACCCCAGAGTTTACAACAAATATAGTTTTTGTTTTCTTTTTCTAAATTAAAACAAAAGACAATAAAATTTATTTACACAATAAATACAAACATAAAAAGCAAAACAATGAAATATTTTATTAGAATATACATTAAATGTCAAATATTACGATTGTCAGTTTTGGTTGTTGGAGTACAAATCCATGTCAAATTGAGAAAATGGCAAACGTCTCAAACATGACTCTTGACTCAATGCCTACTTTCAAATATAACAAACACCTGATTTGCCGACTATTTTTAGCTCCTTAAGGGAAGTAATCCATAGTAGAACAATTCTTAGAGGTACCAACAGTTTGTTCCCTGATTTATTCATTTATTTATGCACAGCAGGATGTGTTTTGTAACACTACCCTGTTCATGTTACAGTGCGGGAAACAGGCACTGGTTGTAAAGAAAGTTCACTTTCAAGGATGCGAAGCATAAGGAAAGAGTTCATAATGACCTTTTAGGCCACAACACGCCTTTTTTTGTTAAACATATTTTATGTTGTTTTTATTGGTTTACATTGTTAGTGCTGTTGTTTTTATATTACCTGGGGGAGTCTTCTTTTTCACCCTTTAAATATAATATGAGTATCTCTTGCCGTGATATAAGCCTTAGTTGCTGGCAAGGTGTAAAACTCCAGCAACTAACCATCCCAAGGGGAAGTCTGATCCCAGGCCTTATGATCCTCCTTGCAGTAGTGACCAGTAAAGTCTTCTACCACTGTGCTTCCAGGCAGTTTTGCTATATACACATTTGTTTTTATATTTTATTTGTGTAACACTATCTAGCATACATCAACTTTCTTAAAATTGGACTTGGAATGGACCCCTGCTTTGTTTTATCTTTTTCAGATGTTTAAAGCTACAAGTAGATAATCTGACTGCATGGCAGAGCCTGGCAGTGAGCTACACAAATGAATCTTTGGGATCTTATGCATGTCATGCCCTGAAATCCTGGCTGAAGCACAACCCAAAGTATACTCACCTTATTTCAAGTCAGCTTCCAGAAAAGCCTGTGACATCTTCCTTCATGACTTCGTAAGTAGCTTGTGTTCTGTTTTCTTTACAAAATTACTACATTCATTACAGGATATGATCATTAGGGTATTGACTCTACACTTGGCTGGCACAAAGTGTTATGCTTAAACACACACCTACAAACTTTCAGCAAAAACTGTCGAAGTGTCACAAGTTGCTACATATTGCACTTCTCTATTGGTGCCTGCTATCAGATTGATGTCATCTGCAGTGTGTAGGTTGCAGACTGGCCTTCCACCAATGGAAATGTGATGGTCGTAGAGGGTTTCCAGTATGATTTCTCCAAAAAGACAGATGATTGAAGAGCCCTTGATGAACACTGACTATCATGTGAAAAATGTTTCCATTTGGTTATTCAGCAGTACTGCACTCACTAAGCTCTTAAACAGCACTTCATTGACTTAGACGAGACCTTCTTTGATGTTAAATTTTTGTATCACATGCCATAGCCCCCATGTGACAGTCTGTCAAAAACGTTTTTAAAGTGTATGAAGTTGTAATAGAGGTCCTACTGATGCTGAAGATGCTTCTCTATCAGAATGTAGCAGATGAAGATTTGCTCAGGGTCGATAACAAGCCTGTTCTTCTGCAGGCAGTTTCTCATTGGTGGTGCTGATGCAGTTTTGTATTTTCAGGAAAGAGTATGATGAGGTCCTGGAATTGTACCTGCAGGCAGCCAGGTTGATGCCAAGTGACAGTGTTGATGCTGATGTGCAGGTGACAGCAGTTTGTTTTGTTTTTTGTTTTTTGTTGGTTTTTTTTGTCATGAAAAATTTGCATTGATAATATTTGGGAAATTGGCCTCTAATGTTTGTCAAGATGTGTTCTTTTGAATGTCACAGCAAGATGCAATAGACGCCATTAGACAATTTTACAAAAATGCTGTCAGTCAAATTGTAAAAGAGCAGCATGAGACATATAAGACATGGTGCGTGGGGCAGTAGACTGAAAGAAATGGCATGTGGGGCAGTGGACAAGTTGTGTACTGTAAGACATGGCATGTGGAAGATGGAGCACAACCTTTCCTTTGTCTCCCCTGAGGAATGAGGTACCTGTGTGGGCAGTATGAGTTTTCCAGCCACAAGCTCAAGCAGGTTTTGAACAAACAACTTTCTGCATCACGTAGTCCATCATTGGTACTGCATCTCTTTTACATTTTTCTATTCATCCTCGTGCCAGTACTAACTGACAATGTCAGCATGTACATACATAACTTCATTTCATTTATTATTTTTTTTTCTTTACTCAGTGCAACTTAGGCGTTCTGTTCAACCTCAGTGGGGAATATGACAAAGCAGTAGACTGTTTCACCGCAGCACTTCAAGTCAGACCCAAGGTATAGTTTATTTTATAATCACAGCTGCACTTCAAGTTAGATTTAAGGTACAGATTCAAGATTCTTTAATAATCTGTCACTCTCTAAAGGGTATTAAGATGTTCAAATATATATATACACACACACATACAGATTTACACACATTCCTGTACAATATCTCTCACTCTCACCTACACACACAAACATTTCACTGGTTGGTTTAGAACAGCTAATCAGTTAAAAACTAATTTGCAGTATCACTCATTCTTTCCTTCTAATGTATTCCTGCATATGTAATCAAATAATTCAAAGCATATAAACATATCTAAACAGTAGATTAGCATTTTTGACGTTTCTTCCCTTCTCATTCTTACCTGAGTCACAGATGCATAGACATATCCATGCATTTATATATATAAATGTTTAATCTATCTCTCTCTAACACACACATTAATTCTAAATCACCATTTTAGTAATAACTTTAAAAATTGAACTAGTGAGGGTCTTTTTATTGCTTGAAGTTAATAATGAATGGAACTTATAAGCTTTAGATTTGTGGGCAGAGTAAGATGATAAATTATTTTTACATTGGTCAGCAAATTTTTACAATTAAATAGATAATGAAATTCATTCCCTACATCATCAGTGTTACAGCATCTACAAAGCCTTTCATTTCTAGGGATATCTGTTTACATTTATTCACTAGAAAACGGTTATTCAATGACCTAAATTTTATTGAAGGTAAGATAATCATGAGGAGGAGGTATTTTTAAATAAGATTCTAGTGAGAAGGTACTTTTGATATTCTATAATTTGAGCATATTTTTTGGAGTCCAGTTCTCCTAACCAACTCTGGATATACTAGTCCTGAAGGGAACTGTCTATTTTCTCACCTGATGTATTTATGCTTTTCTGGTTTATGCATATTCCACTTAAGCCACTCTTGCAGGGTTGTCTGGACAGTATTTATTCAACTTGACAATGATATTTCTTTCATGTTAATTTAGAAGCATTTCATATACAACATTTGGTAGTTTATTACAGTTATGGTAAAAACACGGCATGTGCACATGATCCATTAAGAACATAACCTTGCTTTTAGGCTACAAAGTCTGATGGAAGTTCACTACTGTTTGGCATTAAACACATGCTTAACATGCTTTTCTAGGTTTGCGTCAGTAAATGACTGATGTTGTGGTCCATTTACTGCCGTATACTGGCATCGTTCCACATCACATTGATGTCCAGCCAGCTACCTGTTCGTTATTATAGGACATAGATGAACAAGTAGGTCTGACAAAGGAAGCTAAGAAAATATCAAAAGCACAAGTGTAGGGAACATTTGAGTGTTGTTGCTGAATGCAGTTAAGCTTGACTGTAAAAGTAAAGGACATCTTCAAACCATATTTAGGTCATTCAGGGAGTTAGGTGCTAAAGACCAAACTTTTCTCAAGACCCAGCTTTATGTGAGGGTGGCTACCATGTCCTTTCCTTTTCTCCCTCTTACCTTCCCCCAACATTCCTTAGAGTTAGGTGCCCTTTTTTGACAGCCTGCTTGACTGTGGAAAGTTTGCTAGGTCTCATGGGTATTGAACCAGCAGCTGGGTTCAAATGCCAGTGCTGTTACTACTTGGTGATCAGCTGCCTAACCTCAGCTAAAGAAGAAAACCGAAGCTTCTGAGTAAAACCTGAGACAGTACCAAAGTGGTTGCCACATGTTACTGGACAGTAAAGGCTTGCTGTTTGCTTGAGGACAGCAGCGCTGTCAGTGAAAAGGCAGCCATTGCCGTCTTTGATGACTGCGGTCTTGTGTTGACCTGTCTTGGTGAGGGCCTTTAATAGTTGGGAGGCCATTTTGCTGTCACGCGGTGCCATTCCCTCCTTTATGGTCTGGCACTGCCCCTCACTCCGGTTCTCCTTAGCTACCATCAGCCCTTTCCTGCTGGCAAAATTCGCTGTTGTGCAATTGAAAGCCATTTGTAAATCTTCTTTATCATTGCACACATTGTCCAACTTTCTACTCACTGATGATTGCCTACTCGCTGTTCAGACTTAACACAGCATTCACCTGTACGATGCATTTTCACCTGCTTTCGTAGCATGGGTTCAGCCATTGAAACATACCTAGGTCATATTTGCTGTCCATGACAGCTTATTATTAGCTTGGGCATTTTGTTATTGTTACAGGGTGTTCTGTGGAATAGGGTTGCTACAGCATCATTGCTTGTTTTTACAGGATGCTCTGCTTTGGAATAAACTTGGTGCAACACTCGCCAATGGCAACCGCAGCGAGGAAGCTGTTGATGCATATCACAGTGCACTTCAGCTGTCTCCAGGCTTCATTCGATCACGCTACAACCTGGGTATTGCATGCATTAACCTGGGAGCCTACAAGTAAGTACTTATCTTTAGTTTTCTTAGGAACATCTACCATATTAGATCTGTAGCTCTTAACAGCAGATTGAATGCCAGTTTTATAATGTGTCGTCTGTTCATATCTGTAGTACATTAAACAACTATTTCACCTTAGAAAAGACTATTCTTACCTTAAATCTCTGATTTATTATTTTGTTGCACTGAAAAATATCTTAATGATAGCCACTACTTTCTCAAAAATGACAATCACACGCTAGCAGTCCCTACTACATGCACTATTATATAAACACCTATGTAAACAATGATAAAATAAATAAATGCATCCACACACTATAAACAAACACACAGGTGTATGCATATCCACACAGGCATGCACAGAGTACATCAGTTGCACACTTACATTACACACATCTGCATACCAAGTTTGAGATGCAGCTAACATTCCATTCTCAGGCAGGAGGGTGTGGCCTGGATGTCATTGCTTGACCTCAGACAGCATTTGATGAAATACACCATCAGCTAAGCCTTGATCATACATATCCTACATAAATTGTGCTAGGTATAGATTGTGCGGAGAGAGAGCAAATGGCAGCTTATAGTGTGTGTGTGTGGGGGGGGTATTTGGCTCAGTGGCTAAAATGCCTGTCACTGTGACTGTGAGAATCAGGTGACATCCTTTTGTATATCTACTCAGACATACCTCTCTCTGGATATATTTACAAAGCTAACTGTTGGAGATGGTCTCCGTTTCTTCCATTATGTTTGTATGCGATGTTGTTTACGAAGAGAGTCACATGTTCACATACCTAACAGGCTGTTGTGTGATGTACCTCACCTCTGTTTCCTTCAAGTATTGTATACACCTGTGTGTGTGTGTGTGTAAGTAAAGTGCTTTTAGCTTGGCTGATAATGGGTAAAGAAGCTAAATAAATGTGCTTTTTTATTATTATTATTATTACTAGCCACCTGTTGGAGTTGGAGTTTCTGCTTTTGAGTGGCACTGCAGTATAGGACAAGTGATTTAATGAAAATGTCATTATACTCTTGATCACTGCCCCAGAAAATGGGTCTATGATGACCATAACATGCCTGGTTTTGTTTTCACTAGTTTTTCCTTCAGCTGTTTGGAGTATTGATTGCTTCTTCTAAACTTAACATTTCCTTCCCTTAATAGATAACCTTTATTTGTTTAAAACATATTCCTTTAAGTATATTAAATGCTAGTAATCATTGCTTGCCATTTTGAAAGTAGTATTTCAGACCATGCAAGACAAATATTCAATTAAAACTCCGTTTGGTTTAATGCATGCTAGTAACCTGAAACTTCAGCCAGAGAGATTAAATCACTTGACTCATTTTGGTTAATTGGTACAAAAAAATAGTCACTTAACAAAACAGTCCTATCTCATCCAAAGCAGACTTGGAAAAGAACAGTAGAGAGAGAAAGAACGTGGGAACCACCTGGGCCCACCCAAGGGGTCTGCCCAAAACTGGGACCGCTGGCAAGGTGTTGGTGCGGCCCTATGCTCCTCGAGGAATAACAAGGAATAAACTAAACTAACAAAACAGACCAGAAGAAAAAGTGTTTAGTGCATGTCTATGACAGATAAATATGCTATGTGTAGCCATATCTTTAGTCCTATCAATTAGTGGCCACCAGCAATTCTGTTGTAATACAGTGGCAAAAAGTAGGGAACTAAATGATGGTGTAGGTTCAATTTTTGTTAAAAGATTTTTTAAATTCATTTGTAAAGTTAAAAAAAAATGCATCTATAAATCTTTCTGGTCAGAAAACAAGCAGATGAAGTTTAGTGCATGTGCAAGACAGACAAATGATGTGTAGCCATGTGACTGGTTTTTTGTTGGTTTTTTTTTTTTTTTGGTTTTCTGTGCCTATGATTGAGATTTATCTAATTTTGCAAATATGACCTTATTGAACTTCGTAACAAACTTTTCGCAGCAAGTACCTTTAGAAATTTTGCTGCGTGAAATTTTAGAGTATGCCTAAGTAATAACTTAAAAACATTAAAGTCTGCACTATCTTTAACACACCTTTGTTTTATGAATGTTATAGTGTAACTCATATTATCTGATTGTCTGGATATTTGTATGTTGTTTGGTTTGTCTGTCTTTCCAACTTTTAGTTTTTTACAATTGATTTTCTGTGTCCATATTCATTTTACCATGATCATTAATTTGCACATATGTGTGTGTGTTTGCACATGTGTGTGTGTGTGCATGGGTGGTTGCATGCACAGAGAGGCAGTGGAACATTTTCTGACAGCTCTCAACATGCAGCAGAGAAGCAGGGGTCCGTCAGGCCAGCAGACACAGATGTCCAAGAACATTTGGAGCACCATGCGAATGACGCTGTCTTTGATGGGTCGCTCTGACCTGTATTCTGCATGTGAATCTATGGATGTTGGTGCTCTTAATGAAGAATTTGGAATGAATCAGTGACTTTTACAGAACATGGGTCTCCATGTTCAAGGTGTATATCATTTTCCTGAGGAATGTTTTCAGAGAAACTATACTTCATATATGCCAAGTTGTGGTTTGTTGGAAATGGACCTTGTTTTCTTGGTGGATGAAGCTTTAACACCTGCTCCCAAATGTAATCAATACCTGTGCCAGATGCCCATGGATTCACTTGATGATGAACAGTTTAATCATTTGGAGAAGCTTCCAGGGATTCTCAAAAAGATTTTTTCCTAACCTGCCATCCTTAGGCAAATTTGGAAAGCTTTTTTGGTTGTTTGGTATATTTAGTTATATCAGATTTGTGTCACATGCCATAGCACAGAAGATACAAATCAGTTTTCACCAGATCAGAGTCTGGCTGGCTTCATACTTAGTTGCAACTGATTCAGTCTTATATATTCTGAGAATAGAGACATTTTCACATTTTCTGATGTACTGACACATGCACATGTAAGCAACCATGGACTGTGTGTGAGTGGGGGCATGGGAAGGGTGGTTAGAGAGAGATGTATAGAAATATTAAGAGGTCACCATGGACTAAGCATGTGTGATAGGGCACGTTACATAGGAAGGGTGGTAGGAGAGAGATGTGTATAAATATTAGAGATCATCTTTTTGTGAATAGGAAATGTATCCGTTGTGCTGTGTACAGGTATGAAGAATCACTAACACAGGGCAGTGAAGACTAAAATTATGTAGTGGCCACACTGAAATAGAATGTCTTTCGGATGCTATTTTGTATACAGCCCAAATGAAGCTTCATATGAAACCTACATGAAGTTCTGCTGGAGACATGAAAAGTGGTCTTGGGGAATGATTATTATGATTATTAAACTAAACCTTTCTCAAGTATGCCATTGATTTTTGGGTGTCAGTAACTGCTTTCTACACACTGAAAAAAAATACTCCAGGATATTTGTTGATGTTGCAGCTTTAAGATAAATGGTGAAGTATTACACCATTATACACTAGTGACTTGGTGAAAGGCCATGAGGTGTGATCCTTCTCCTAGAGAGAGTGCAGTAGAGATAGGGTTAGTGAAAGAAATTCCTACTTCCATGTCCCTGCAATGACATATCAGGGGTAATTTTTGCTTTCCTGTCTCTGCAGTGATATGTCGGTAGTATTTCCTGCTTCTAATAATAATAAATGAAAGATTTGTATAGTGCATACTCACACTGGTAAGGAGCATGCTCTTAGTTCTTAAAACAAGAATGAAACATGGACAACATGGGCAGCATATGAGGAATGAAAGAATAAACAACAGTTCTGATGACAAATAGAAGACAAATCTGGAAAAAGCAAAGAGGAACCAAGTAACAGGAACTGAGAAAATCATGATTCTGCAGAAAAAGACGAGTAGGAAAGTACCAATAAGCGTGAAGGGAGGGAAAAGGAGTTAGCATTGTGTGCACTATGTTAGCAGTAATGCTCAAGGAAGAGGTACGTTTTCAGTGCACATTTGAAGGATTCAGTTGTAGGTAGGTGACAGATATGGAAAGGGAGAGAGTTCCATTGTTTTGCTGCATGATAACTAAACATCCTGTGGCCATATGTTGTTCTGGTGACAGGAACAGTTATGTGAAAGTCATCAGATGAAGACTGTAGTTTTCTGGCTGGGATGTAAGGGAAGAGCAGTTCAGAGAAATAATCAGGGCAGGAGCCAGCAGAAAAATTAAAACACAGCACGGACAGTTTGTACTGGATGCCAGAACGGATGGGAAGCCAGTGTAGAAAACAAAAGAGAGGAGTGGCGCAGTCCCATTTCCTAGCTCTAAGCACCAGACATGCAGCAGAGTTCTGTTCTTTCTGAAATCTCAGAATGAGGTGAGAGGGGCAGGCTGCAAGTAACGAGTTGCATTATTTAAGCTAGAAAGAACAAATACAGACAAGAATGTGGGTAGCACACAGAATGTGATGGATGGCGCTGATCTTACGAAGCTCATAATAGGCAGACTAACAGCAGTAACTTGTCTATCATAATCAACTGACAGTCGTGACTTGTCTATCACAATAGGTAGACAGCTTTAATTTGTTTATCACAACAGGCAGTCTGACAGACAGCTGTAACTTGTCTATCATAATAAACTGACAGCTGTGACTTGTCCATCACATTAGACAGACTGTCAGACAGCTGTAACTTGTTTATCACAACAGGCAGACTGACAGCTGTAACTTGTTTAGCAAGTCATGTCTGCAGTGATAATGAATACCAGGTTCCTGATGGAGGAATAAAAAGTGATATTGGTTTTGCCCACCTTGATGTGATTGGGCAGACTGATGAGCGAAGGTTGATTTCTTCTTCTAGAGCATAGGAGGGCTTCCATATTATCATCATTTAGATTAAGCTTGTTTTTTTAACCATCCGGTCCTTGATGTCACTAATACAGGCTTCTATGGTGCTAGTAGGAGAATGAGACTCAAACGGTGGAGTGGAGCTGTACAGTTGCCTGTCATCAGTATGTGATTGATGAGAAACCTGGTGATACTGGATGCATGATGAAATGGTTTTATGTACAAAATAAACAGAATCGGGCCGAGTACTGAGCCTTGAAGGACCCCACAGGAGAGTGGAGCAGGGCAAGATGCTTGATTACCAATGACTGTTGGTGAGATATTCCATACGAAGGAGCGGAGAATAGTTCATAGTGTCGAATACAAGTCCAGTAGATTTAAGGCAGAAACATCACTGCTGTCAAGGGCAGTTAATATGTCTGTGGTTACTTTAGAGTAGTTTGGGTACTGTGAAAAGGTCTATATGCCAACTGAGCATAGGGGATAAGATGGTGCTATTGTAAGTAGACACAGAGCTGTATGAAATCTACTTTCTCCATGATCTTGGAAAGAATAGACAAGTTGGAAACAAGTTGGCTGTGGTTACTCAACACATTGACGTCAAGCATGGACTTCTTAGCAAGTGGCCTCACTAGGGCACTTTTAGACAAAGATGGGAACATATCGGTTGACAAACGTCTCTTCCCCTGTAATGACATGTTAGTAGCAATTTCTACTTCTCTGCTTCTGCAATGACATGTCAGCAGACGTGAAACCAATCGTGGATACTCAGAAGGTTTATTTATTTTTATCATGTCCCCATTGCCTCTAAATCATTATTTCTCTTGCAGAGCTGATGTGCTAAGTGTTTTAAGTATGGTTTAAGGATTGCAGTGCCAAGGCCAAGTGTCCATATGTTTACATGCTGGCCTGCTCTGTCAATTAAAGTCTTGCCTCGGGTCTTAAGGTGTGTTTATAATGCTTGTCACCTCTGTTCAAGCCTGATATGTATTTTTTGTCTATTTTTTTTATCATGTCCTCCTGCAAAGGCTTGTTTTAAATAAATGCTTGTCACCTTGGTGTCACTTGTAACAACTTGAGGTTTTCTCTGTAATATTTAATTTGTTCTGACTCCCTTCAGGCAGAAAATAACACCCGCACACACATACACGAATCTAAATGTTGAGTGCTGTCTTCAATGCTAGAAATATACTATGGTCAGGAAAAGCAAATCCATCAGATGCTTGGTAGTGGCGCTTCCGTTTATTATGTTTTGCTCATGCCACTCATCCCTCCCTTCCACTGATGTTAAAATAAACTCTGCAAATGCACTGTAAGAGAACTTGCTTCAAGTTGCCATGCAGCCATTGTACTCATTTGATGTCATGGGTACCAGTAGTAATACCGAATTTCTCAGTTTGAAAATCTAAGAGCTAAAACAGTTGTAGAAAACATAAGCCAGTCTGTTATTCATCGGTTTCAGATCTGTGTTTCCTTTATCGTGTTGACTAATTTGCCTACCACAGAAACAAGCAACTGCAGAATGCTTGGACACATCACACCTGTATATAATGGTTCATGTTTGCCTTGGTATTATCCATCAGGCCTGTATATACATATGGTTCATGTTTACGATGGTGTTATCCACCACACCTGTATATATAGTTTGTTCGCCATGGCTTTCTTTATTCTCCATTGCCAACAGGACAAAGTAAGGTTGTTGCATCACACAGATATTGACCCAGCATACCTCTGGGTTCAAATGCCAGTGTTCTAACCGCTCAGCTATCAGCTTCCTCCAATTCATACATATATACAGCACATGTAAATGCTATTTTATAAATACAGCATACACATGTAATATCTATATAGCTCACATGTATACATGCAACATGTACAGATATACAAACATACATACCATAGTATGATACATATAGCATATAGACACATAGCATTACATATATACAAAACATATCACATACACATAGCATGTAGATTTATATAACATGTATCACACATATATACATATAGCATTTTATATAGAGAGAGCATTTGCAGATACACAGATTAAATATATACAGCATATGCAGCTTGTCAATGCACATAAGTACATCTGCGTAGACAGCATGCATAGTATCTTTATAAGTGCATACAACACACATCCATGCCTATATACAACACATTACTACCCAGTCCATGCACACAGCACACATCTACACAACATTCCTTGCAGCATGTCTACATGGTAGACCCTGGCAACAAAGTACACGTATAAAATGGAACACTACATCTGTGCATTTGCACATGTAAATGTACTGTACATAATGCATAAATAGAGCATATATATATTCACACATATATATATTGACACATTTTCTGGGAATGAGTTTTCAATACATCCTTGCTCTCAGACAAAGCTCACATGCACCCTGCTTTCTCAAGGGTGTGATGAAACCAGGGCAAGTGTTACAATGCTTTGTGTGAGCTGTGCCAAGCTATTGACAAGATTTCTTAACTTATAAATAAGTGTTGCAGCATTGCTCAACACTTCTGAGTGGGTCAGCAGGTTGGCTGCAAAATTGCTTGTATTGCTCACCATTTTCAAGTCCTATAGGTCACACAGTAATTTGTGTGTGTGTGAAAACAGGTAAAGATGGTGGCCATCATGAATCAGACTGACACTATGTTTTAGACATGATTGAAAGTACACAGTTTGTTTACAACCAGTAATCTTAATTCGAAATGATTCAGAATATCAGAAATTGCACTGGCACAAGATTCAGAACATCAAAAATTATGCTCGGACAGGATTGAGCATTTTGCTGGGACAGGATTCAGAACATAATTGTGCTGGGGCAGGGTTCAGGACATAACAATTGGACTGGGACAGGATTCAGAACATCATTGTATTGCATTTAGGCCAAACTTATAATTTCCTCTTTTTTCCCCTTTATTAACCAGTAGGGAGGGAGTCTGGGAAAAAAATTATGGTTAAAGTACACAGCTAAAGGCAACGGTAGAAAGATGTGGAAATCCATACTCATTCTGGCCATCCTGGTTCTAGGCTTAGAAATAAATTCCTGACTAGGCAGATATCATTTTTGAAAATGAATTTGGTGGTTTTCTTGCAAAAATCTTAGGATCTTTCTTCTGCCTTATAGACCAGACAGCCTGATAATCTTATATTTTGTGTAATTACATGGGCTAAACATTTTTGGGGACTTTGGATATATTTTATTTCTTTGGATCTGCAAGAAAGTAGTGTGTCCTGATCAATTGAGTGCATCAATGTGCTGATTTCTGCACATTTCAAACTGTAAACTATAAATATGTTGTCCTTCTATCATTGACTGTTTTTTTATAATTTTTTTTTAAAGATATGTGAATTTTGTATGTAGCTGACTGATTTCTTAAATGTGAGGCCAAGTTCTCTATGAGTTAATTTAGTGTATAACACTTTCTTGAAAGTGCATGACACATAGGGAGCTGCTAGTTCTATGTTTGCTGGTATACTTCAATGGACACACGCACAAAATAGTGTCTGTTGAAGAAGTCTTAGAAAATCTGCTTTAGCTGGTCCAAAGCAGTAGACTTATAATACAGATGTTTTAGTCACCTTAAGTTTAACAACTGCTCACACCAGTCACTATACCCTGGTAATGTTCCAAGTCCATGATGGTGACTGGTCACAGCCACCAGCAACCAAGGTGTCATTCAAGGTGGTGAATGCTGATCATGGCAACCCCAGTATGCTTCACAATCACCAGCTGCATATTCTTGAAGGTGTCTTGCCTTCCTCAGCCTTGAGTCTGGTACCCATTCCACAGATAACTCAAGTGAGAGAAGTATGCTGCATCAGAAAAATATCAAACCGCCTACCAGTTGTATTCACTATCTGCTTTCTATGTTTTCAGGTTTGATTGGTTTATTGGAAAATGCTTTCACCTTGAGATGATTTCACACTATGAAAGGTGGTGGTGGTGGGGGGGGGAACCAGAGTACCTGGAGAAAACCCCAAACGCCCAGCCCTGAGGATGTTTTCTCTGGGTACTCAAGAATCATATCCATGAAGTATTTATTACCCTACCAGATATGAGAGGACCAGATATAATGGCTTAAACCCTATATTCGTTGACTCATGAACAGGCAAAAAATCAAAAACGTTTTTCCAGCTTTTTATTGGCTGCCTTTTATGGGGGCTGTCTCCTTCAAATAACTTTCTCCCACCTTGGCCAGACTTGCCCTGAGATTGATTTAGTTCAACCAGATCATAATTAGAGTAGCAGACACCATAATTAAACTGAACATTGCTATTGTTTCTGAATGAAAATAGTTTTGTCATTTAATATTTGCTCAATATCATTTGGTCTGAAAAAAATAGATTTTGAATTTCTTCCTCGCTTAACATTTTTTTGTAATGTTTCCTGCCTCAACTTGACCCAACAAGAGCTGTAATGAAATTCACACCGTAGGTAACTTCACCTGATCAGTGGCTACTATGAAGTCTGTAGAGTTAACTTTACTAGCCAGTTTTTAAGTTAGGGTTGATGTACCCATGGGTAAATTGCCAACGGCCACGAATACAAGCTGAGGGTGGTTATGCTGATGGCCAGGCCCAATATGCTTCACAACCATCAGCAGCACACATTTATGGCTGATTATGGCATGACTGGGACATCCAGTTTAATTCCCTTCTACCATCAGTATTCAGTGAAGTTCACTTTTCCAATCATAGTAATATATTCCATTAGAGTTTTTAATTCCTGTCAATGTTTCACAAACATTTCCTTTATCATTTAAGGGCATTTTGGCATCTTAATCAGGGTTCTTGATACTGAGCTTGTGGTCCACTTGAGAAAAGAATTTTTAAAAATATTTAAAAACTAAGAATGTCGCTCTGTTTTGATGCATAGCCTGTGCTACTATTAAATGTCTTCTAAATGAACAGTACTCCAAAAATTCTCTTAGCAGTATACAAGCTGCACTTATAACAGGACTTTTTGTGTTTTCAACAATGACATACAGCAACCATTTTTAAACTCTTTGTTTTGAAGCAGTCATTTTAAGCCTTCTTTTCTGTACTGCTTTGCTCAGGGTTTAAAACTACCAATTCTAGCAAATGTTATTTGGTTCTGGCAAGAGACCACACAGACCATGAACGTATAAACACACGTTCATGCACAGACTATATTCATTGAAAGCCAAATACCATGATTTTTACAACTTTTTTGCACATATTCTCATTTTTTTCATTTGCTGGAAAGTGATGTAATAAAAACAAATTTTACCTTTATTTTTGTTTTATTTATAAGCACCAGACACAGCAATAATGTACACATGTACACTTCTTAGTATGCTTCCTTCTTTAGCATTTTCATTTATATATTGATTTGAGCGTAGATAAAATTATTAGCAAGTGACATGAAAGACAGCGAACCAGAGTTTGAAGACATCCCAATCCAGTCCTGTTCATGAATTGACGCATGTAAGTACCATGGGCTGAAGTGTGTCTACAGTTTCCCCTGCATCAAAAGAGTAGCACTAGTATTCATTCAACCACTGTGGCATCCTCTATAGCCAGCTGAGTTCACTTCTACCATCAATGTAGTTTAGTTCACTACCACTGTACCACTGTTACTTCTCTAACATTGTAATGTACAGTTTACTTTTCTGCTATTATAATGCATTGTGTATTCTTCTAACATTACGATGCACAGTGTAACTTTACTAATACTGTGACACACCGTTACTTTTCTACCACTGTAATGCAAAGTGTAGTTTACTCCTCATATCATATCAGTGCACAGAGGATTGCTTCTGTCATCAGGATTCCTTCCAGATTCTAGTTGTAGGTTGTAATATGGTGTGAAGTGCTCTTTGTGTCAGAGGGAAAATCAAAACACAATTGTATCATAACTAAACATGATTGCATCATTACTGAAAGATAAATAGCTACTGCTCATCTTTCCTTTTATTTTGATTTATAACAATTCACTTGTGAGGCAAGAAAGTTTGCATCACAAAAATATAAAGTTAACAAAAGACATCATATTTGTGCAAACAACCATCTCTTTGTGGTGACTCGAGGGGTGAGAAAGGAATATGAGTGCATTTACAAAACAAATTCTCAAAACAGAGGAGCAGCACTGTCACATATAACACAGTACCACCACATCTAACAGTCATGTAGGTGATCTCAACCATCTGCACCTTCAAAACTATAAATAAAAGATAATGTTCCATGAGCAGGCTCAAAACTTGTAGGGACAGATCATTATGACTATTAAGCAACTAATCCATCTAGAGACTGTAAATTGATGATAAATCATGCCTATAAAATGATTATGCCATTTAATGAGTGGAAGTATAAATCAATGATGATTCTGCCCAGCTCTGCTGTCACTACAATGACAGCAACTACATGCTGCAAACTTGTGAGTCCAAAGGAAAAACAGCCATGAGCTGTAACTCATGATCCAACATACAGTTCCCAAGTTACATAACAAAACACCGGTAATTTACGCTGGCACAAACAACTTCCATTTGATGTAATGTCATGTCTGTACATCCGGCATCTAGATCTTCAATGAATTGAGATGTACCCTGGGAATAAACAATGACATTCTTTCAGCAAATCTAATGAGGTACCACTTTAACTTAAGCAAAATGTCTAACAGCTACAGAACAATATGACCCCTATGGGATTTCGGGCCACCTAAACTTGTGTCTAGTCAAACAATTCTGCTGTATGGCAGAAGCATGCCTGTTGTTAGTGCCATAACCCATGAACATCTCAGTATTGATGAGATACATCTTTCATCAGACTTCAGCTGACACTGCCCATGTCTAGTCAAACACACTGGTAGAAGCACGCTTATCATTAGTGTCACAACCATGATGAACTGTGTACTGATGAGCTACAGACTTCAACTGACACTGCTTTGTATCATCAGTGATGGTCACCTTGTGATTTACAGGAGATGGCATAGAGAAGACCAAAAAACCCTTAAAATACAAAGACTATCTTTTATATCCCTCTCTATATATACAGCAATGGGTTTAAATGGTACCCATTTACATAAAAGTATTGTTAATATTTCAAAGCACACACACACAGTTCTTAATTCCAGAGGTGCATTGTCCAGTATTACTTGTGATCACACCTAATGAAGACAGGTAAGCTGATCAGTGCTCACCTTCTTTATGTACAGCCCTGCACTTTTCCTCCTGTACTTTAAGTGCATTTGTTTGAATTTATGCTACATTGTGAAACATGTACAAGATATTAAGAAAATCTCACAAAAGATATGCTATTCCAGTACCATGCAATCAGTTCACACCTAGCCGGCATCTGAGGCTGGAGGTGCATGCATTAGTCTGTTTGATACTCAGGTGGCACAGTGTACTTCCTCTAACTGACTGAAACTGGAAAAGGTATGGCAGTAAAGGAAAGGAGATGGTCACTGCCCTCACAAAATATCTGGTCATCGCACTCACAAAATAAATGGTCATTGTACTCACAAACTGGTCATCACACTCACAAAGCATTTGGAAAAAAGATGGTTCCTGCCTAAACAAAATAATACATGGTCTGGAGATAAATGCTGTTTCTAACACTGCAGTCCCCAGCAACCAAAATGTTATGGGACTCCCACCTCCCATCTTTCACCTCACATGTTAACTGCAAAGTGACCATTAAACCTGCAGAAGCACAAAGATTTTTGTACCTTTGTATCATGGTTAGTACCTCCAGGTCCCCTGCTGTAGCTGTCTAAAAGCGCACAGCACTAAGTCACAGCTTAGCCTCACATTGCCATGGCACATTTTGTTATTCACAGTTACCTCTCTCTCTCATCTGCTCTCTTTTCATCTTAGGTAGAGTCATGTCTCTTATCTGGATTCAAATCTCTTATCTAGAGCCACATGTTTCTCACTTAGAACACATCTCTTTCTTCTCACTAGTATATACATCTCTTGAATCACACAGTCTTCTTGTATGTAGCTAGACTTCATACCTCTTAAATCATACAGTCCTGTCTTGTAAACAACCAGACCATACACATACATCTCTTGTTTACACCTCTCTTGTACAAATCTCTTATTTAACTACACACCAGACCATACATCTCCTATTTAACCACACACACATGCATCTTGTACAAATCTCTTATTTAACTACACACCTCACTAGAGCATCACATCTCTCAAAGTTTTTTTTCTGTCAAGGCCTGCCACTAAAACTTATCTACCGCCTCTGCATGATTGTATAGTTTGACAAGTTTTATTGAAAGTAGTGCTTTTATAAATAAATAACTTCAGTCACTTCTATTATGCAACAAAAACGCCCAGTGCCAAGAAACACATTACTGTCCTTGAAAGATCATTTTTCAGAGCACAGATGCCTGCATCCAACCTAAGAAGTAAAGTCTATTGGCACAAAACACTATAAACTTTCAACATGACTGTCATAGCCTAATGGTAAACTTTCCTATAATTTTACAGTTAATTTAAAAAAAAAATGCATAGCAGGCATCAAAATGTGGAACAATTATATCTACATCACACACATTGCCACAAGTTGTAAGTAGGTTCACAGGATGGCTTGCAGTTATGAAAGTCACAGACAGTAGAACTATACTTGTGAACAAATGTGCAAGAGAGACCACAGGTAATGTTCTCACCTCATAAGGTACAGGCAACAGGTGTTAATGTCAATACCAATAAATAGGAGATCACAGGTAATGTTCTCACCCTGCAAGATAACTGGGTGAAAGTGCTGAACATGTCAGCACTTATAAGAGACCACAGGTAAATTGTCTTCATATTACTAAGATATGTGAAAGGGCTGCACTTGTCAGCACTCACACCTGAGATAATGTAGGTATGCAACATAATCCTCATTTAGTCAGGTAATTGGTGTCATCAACTACTTTAAACTACTACAGATACACTGTTGTAACCCAGCAAGGTTAAAGTCACTGGTGTTCGTGTTGCACACCACAGACCACAGGCAGACCAGCCTTGTTACTGTTCTCACCAAGCAAGGTTAAGGTGACACATCTTGTACACTTTGTATCATGTCCATAGAGTACAGGCTGACAAGCCAAGGACAGGCACAAGGCTGGCATTTGTCTGTTGCTGCCGTCCTCACACAGCAAGGTGACTGGTGCAGGAACAAGCCCAGGAAGTTGCTGAGACTGGAAAGGCATCTCCTCATTTTGGAAGATGCCCTGATTTGTTGCTGCACAATCTCTTATGACTTGTAAATGCAGCTGATGCAGATCCTCAGGTCTACGTCCCAGATGATGTAGACTGGCACCATATCATGGAAGTACCTATTGACTACCTTCCTGTTCCAGTACCTTTCACGTGGGGAATATGGAAACACCCTGATCCCATTTTTTGCATGCTTTATTTCAGAACCCTTTTTGCAGGCACCTTGCTGACTCAAAGAACAGGCCATCCATAATAATTTGTAGCTGACTACACCTCAGATAGCTTCATCATTTATAAACAGACATGCTTGCTCCCAGAAAGTGAACAATTGGTAGCAATTACCTCAGCTAGAGCAGTCTTCCATATTTGTGGCAAATCTGCTCTTCTTCACACCATCTGTCCATGAGGTGAGATGCTTCACATCCTAAAGCATTTCTCAGTAAAACATCCCTCCATTCATCATAAAAATTTCTCCAAGATTTTTTTCTTCAACATGAGCCTTAATAACAGGCTTGTCTCTTGCAAGTATTCCTCATAGGAACTTGTCGTAGCTGCAGTCATTCAAACCTGAATTTCTTTCTGTTTTCTCTTGAAATGTGTCCTGAGGCCCTAAAACTATTTTTTAAAGGAGCTTATCCCAGTTAAAGTCATCATCAATATCATCTCCATGCAGAAAGTTAGGTCGAACAGCTGATGATGGCTGATCTGAGTGGTAGCTCTCTCCTGCCTGCAAAATATATGTGATTATTTACTGGGAACAGCCAATGTTTTACTGGTTAAATAGAAAATATATAACTCATTACTGGTAACAGCCTTTTTTTAACTGTTACACACAAAATATATAATTGGCCTCTGGTAACAACCAGTCTTGTATAGGTTGGTAACAGCCAATGAGACTGGGATTGTATTCTACTGGTTATAATACATAATAATTATGGCGCACTTGTATCCCACAGCATCATGACCAAAGCAGGTTGCACTATGCTGATCAATGATAATAAAGAAATGACATCAAAAACACTATATAATAATAGCATGCTAACACCAAACATATAACTGCTGAGCCACAGAGGATAGAATACATGCAACTATGATTTTTTAATTTAATTTGTGCGCTTGTAACATGCAGCATCACAACCAAGATAGGTCGCACTCTCTGTGCTGACCAGTAATGATAAAAGGAAGACAATGGAGGGTTAGATATGAGTAGACATACTGAACAGATGTGGCGAATGCTGCCCTGCCATTACATAGAATCTTCAATGTCAGTAAAGTTCTGTATCTGAAAGTTATCATGACATTTGTACGGAACCTCAACTCGCAATCTTTGGGGCAGTGGCCCAACTTCCACAGACAGAAATATCGCTCCCTCAACACAAGTCTTGTGAAAGCTACACTCCTGGAGATACATGATGGCAGTCATTGCAGACTTATCTGTACTGTGTGCAAAGCTTGCTGTGACAGCTCCACATCAAAACTTTGTGAAGCAACTGCAGGAAGCTAATCAGAGTTTGAAGTCGACACCGCCATGTGTAGATCTCAAATCTAAGTAATGACAAGATGGTGCAGATGTGACAGTAGAAATAAAATGGACCAGGAAAAGATGAAAAGTGGCGCAGACACAGAAATCCATCCAGGAACAAAGTAAATATTGCAATAGATGTGCTGAAAAACATTTGACGCAAAACTTCACAAAAATCAATGGACAAATACGAAGAGCGAGGGAGAGCAGTCACCCTCTAGCCAGTTAGGTGAAGGGACATCATTTTTCATTTTCTGGTAACATCCCACATTTTGTTGGTTTAAAACATGCAACTATGGTTATGTTTACTTATTACAGTGTTGCCTAACCTACTCTTGCCTGACGGCCACACTAGACATGATATAAAATTTCGTGGGCCAGAACATGGCGGTTTTGCCAGAATCATGACATTAAAAATGAAATTATGTTGTGTCTCGTTAAAATGAGCGGGCCGGATGAGGCCCGTGGGCCATAGGTTGGGCACCCCTGACTTATAACAATCCATATTTTATTAGTGTAATAGAATACACAGATAGGGCATATTGGTTCTTATTCTGACTCATGGTTACAATGCAGTTTGAAATAAAAACCCTAAAACTAGAACATACTGAGTATCTGATCTGGAATCAACTTGACATCTTTTGTTAGATAGCATGTTTCCTTTCTTTTTCGATGCAATGTTTATTCAAAACACTTATTACCTTTTTTTTTCAAATGCCAAATGTCATCAAAACAAAGACAGCTAGACATCTATCTTTCATTAGTTCTTCTGTCATAGGATGAAAATCTGGATGACAGAGCCCAGTGAGCAGCCAGTCAAATGAAGCTCACAAGCTCAATTGCCCTCAAATGACAAAAAGCAACTTAATGCTCACTTCAAGAGTGGATCATCTGGTCAACAGGTACCATGCTTCTGTTGTACCATTAAGCCTGCATGTCACATAACTCGTGTTCTCCGCCAGGAGCTGTAGTTATAAAGTGAGAGTAAGGTGTTGCTTTGGGGCAACATGGGAATTCAAGGAGAAGCATTTTGTTTCCAAAGTTAGAAAGCAATGTCCAGACCCTGCAGAGGTTATTTTATTCTTGAAGCCGTGCTTATAAAGTGGTGGTAAAGGTGTCCTAGGGTAAATAAACATGAAGTAGTATCTACAGGGCCTGGACACCATTTTATGACTTCGGACACAAGATGTTTTCCGTTAAGTTCCCCATGTTGCCCCAGGGAATGCTTTACCCTCGCTTCATAACTATAGCCTGAAGTGTAGCACAAGGCTTTCATGTTCTCCACCTGAAGTGTAGCACACCTTAGTGGCCTTTGTGGAAACCCAACAATCTTGCTGGTAATCTTCTCTGTCTTCATCAAACAAGCCTTATCTTTGATGGATAGAATAAAGAACCACATTTATGGGTTAACTGTTAAAATGCTTTTGATTGCTGTGATACACTGATTCAAGTAGAGGGTTACTGACACTCAAATTCCCCAAATGCCTTAGCTTATCATGCTTTCCTGGAGGGATGGTTTGTTGTCCAGCATTGTACCCAGGTACCTACAGCTTTGCATTTGCTCTACTGCCTCACTGCCAATAACTACAGGTATACGGACAGGTGGATATTTCATTTTATCAAGGTCAAATTCTTCAGTTTTAGAAACATTAAGCACCAGAAAGCTTTCTTGAAACCATGAATGTAGTTTCTTGACATGAAGAAAATAGCCTGCCAGTGAGTCCTAGTCCTTGAAAAAGTAACAAATGCCATATTCAATGATAGGGCATAAGTGGAAAGACTTGAGCAAACTTCGATGGATGAAACAGAGAACAGTATCGGGGACAAAACACTAACCTGTGGGGTTCCTGTATTATTAGTGTTTGAGACTGTGCGCCCCACCCCGACCCTCCACCACACAGGCTGAGCCTCTGTGGCCTGTCTGGAGAAACTCCCTCATGCAGACATGGTTATAGCAGGTGTAGCTGAATGGTATTAAATGCAGATGAAAAAATGATGAACAAAATATGATGCAGATGAACAAAATATGAGTACATGTATCTATTCTGACTAGATGACTTGCTACCATGTAGTCAAGTAGGCACCATAAGGCAGGTAAGGATGTGGTTAATCAGCAATGGCACTGACTTACATGTTGGACAAAATCTTCTCCATTGATTTAGCAAAAATAGGGGTCAAGGCCAGTTGTATGAAGTCACTTAGTTCTTCCATTTAGTTGTGGTCAGCACATCCTCCTTCAGACTGGTAACTGATCCAATACAACCCATCTAAGTGGATCCGTATTAAGGCTAACTTTCGGTTGTCACAGACAAATCTGACATATACCCTCTTGACAAGCACAGCAGAACACTGCAGGTTAGGGCTCCGTCTAGTGAATGTGTAAAACCTTTCTCCTGGTGCTGCATAGCCATGTCAGTCTGATGGTCATTTACCTCTGGCTTAGCATAGCCACGTCAGTCCCTGATGGTCAGTTACCTCTGGTATAATATAGTCATGTCAGTCCCTGATGGTCATTTACCTCTGGTATAATATAGTCATGTCAGTCCCTGATGGTCATTTACCTCTGGTATAATATAGTCATGTCAGTCCCTGATGGTCATTTACCTCTGGTATAGCATAGTCATGTCAGTCCCTGATGGTCATTTACCTCTGGCTTACCATAGCCATGTCAGTCCCTGATGGTCATTTACCTCTGGTATCATATAGTCATGTCAGTCCCTGATGGTCAGTTACCTCTGGTATAGCTTAGTCATGTCAGTCCCTGATGGTCATTTACCTCTGGCTTACCATAGCCATGTCAGTCCCTGATGGTCATTTACCTCTGGTATCATATAGTCATGTCAGTCCCTGATGGTCAGTTACCTCTGGTATAGCTTAGTCATGTCAGTCCCTGATGGTCATTTACCTCTGGCTTACCATAGCCATGTCAGTCCCTGATGGTCATTTACCTCTGGTATCATATAGTCATGTCAGTCCCTGATGGTCAGTTACCTCTGGTATAGCTTAGTCATGTCAGTCCCTGATGGTCATTTACCTCTGGTATAGCTTAGTCATGTCAGTCCCCGATGGTAATTTACCTCTGGCTTAGCATAGCCATGTCAGTCCCTGATGGTCATTTACCTCTGGTATAGCATAGTTATGTCAGTCCCTGATGGTCATATACCTCTGGCTTAGCATAGCCAAGTCAGTCCCTGATGGTCATTTACCTCTGGTATAATATAGTCATGTCAGTCCCTGATGGTCATTTACCTCTGGCTTACCATAGCCATGTCAGTCCCTGATGGTCATTTACCTCTGGTATAGCTTAGTCATGTCAGTCCCCGATGGTAATTTACCTCTGGCTTAGCATAGCCATGTCAGTCCCTGATGGTCATTTACCTCTGGTATAGCATAGTTATGTCAGTCCCTGATGGTCATATACCTCTGGCTTAGCATAGCCATGTCAGTCCCTGATGGTCATTTACCTCTGGTATAGCATAGTTATGTCAGTCCCTGATGGTCATATACCTCTGGCTTAGCATAGCCATGACAGTCCCTGATGGTCATTTACCTCTGGTATCATATAGCCATGTCAGTCCCTGGTCATTTACCTCTGGTATATTATAGTCATGTCAGTCCCTGATGGTCATTTACCTCTGGTATAATATAGTTATGTCAGTCCCTGATGGTCATTTACCTCTGGCTTAGCATAGCCATGTCAGTCCCTGATGTTCAGTTACCTCTGGTATAGCATAGTCAAGTCAGTTTAAAGGTCATTTACCTGTGGTACAGCATAGCAATGTTAGTTTCTGATGGTCAACTACCTGAATTTAGGTGATGGGTGTGTCATAAGTCTATGACATTTACCTGAGTTTGTGTGATGGGTGTCAGGACACTGGTGGATGCTGTGAGACAATCACTGGGAGATTCTGCTGTTCCAAAACGACTTCCTGCATGTATAAAAACATTAAAAATACACAGCAACTTTCGACATCAGCAAAAACAGTTTCAATAATCTGAATTCTCCATTAAAAGATGCAAATTAAAACGTAACACATGCAGATAAAATGATTTAGCAAAATTGAAAACATGCTATACTATGGGTGAGTGTCTACAAACTATGGGCAAAAGTGTCTACTTTATGCTATACTACAGGTGAAAGTGTCTACTTCATGCTATACTGATTGGATGAAGGTGTTTATGTTATGCAATACTACGGTGCAAGTTCCTGCTTCATGCTATGCTGGCTATGAGAGAGTGTCTACTTCATACTATACTACAGGTGTCTACATACTATGGGCACCAATGTCTGCATGCCATTCTATAGGGAAGACTACTTCATGCTATACTGACTGTGGGTGTGTCTACTTTATGCTATACAATGGATTAGGGAATTGCTGGATGCAACTGATGACTGGATATAGCATCAGTCTGTATGGTATCATTTGTCTATTCCATTCTGACCATTTCAAAGAACTAATATCACAATATATTTCCTGTCACAATGGTCTCATTCTTCTATTGTATTCAAACCATTTTAAAGAGCTAATATCACAATATATTACTGGTCACAATAGTATTCCAAATAGTATCATTGGTCTGCTCCATTCTGACCATTCCTAAGAGCTAACATCACACTATATTTCTTGTCAAAATGGTTTCATTTTTCAGCCATCAACAAACTAATATCACATCATAGTGCTAGTTACACTGGTACCATTCCTCCAATATGGATGAACTAATACAAACTTGATGACAAAGATTTTACTTTAAACACTTGTGCAATGCAGCTTAAAGTTCATTAAGGTCGCTCATCAGATAACTACTGATTGATTACATACCATTTTGACTGTGGCTTGTAAGGGAGCCAACCTGACTGAAAAAATTGTTTAGAGAAGATGCCAAATCAATCAGCTGTTCTGAGTTGACAGATGTTACATTGGATTGATCTCCATGCTTGATTGTGTCCATCAGACCTGCAAGCACATTTATAAACTTCCCATCACATTCAAGTATTGCTGCCTGGACATAATTAGAGGGGACAGGGAATTGATGTTTTATGCCAATCCAGAAACTAAGGCTATATCACGGCAAGGCAGCCAGCCCTGCAAACATATGTCACATGCAGAGAAAGAACAGTGTGCCCAAGACAAAAGCTGAGCTCAGGACAGCCAATGCTAATTTCATTGCCAAATTCATTCAGGGAGACCCATTCATTCTTTTGTTCACGAGGTATAAACTGAAATTAAACTGGTGTGAAATGGCAGCAGCAAAAATGAAGACTATGTGTTACTATGTGAAGGCATGGACTGGTTATTCCATGCAGCACCTACTCCCCACTACTCAAGACAGGAAGACAGGTCTAAGCGGCAAGCATTGTCAGCCACAGTCTATTGTTGATCGGGGACCTGCTCAACACAGGTCTAAGTGACCAGCATTGTCAGCTACCATGTCTATCTGGTTGTCACCCTCCCTCCCCTACCTACCTTGACAACAAGTACCGACAGACCAGCATAGCTATTTGTCAGTTGAGATGAATGAAATTATAATTATATTTGTCGCAGTATCAAAATTTGGATAAGTACAAAAATGGAAGAGACTTAGTGCTGCTCTCCAAGTACAAAAGGACATATGTGTACATTCGAGAGAATATATAAACAAAAGGACGAGATTATGTGGACAGCCATCAGCATACACAAGCAAATGGAGTATATTATATGTGGACATTTGTGAGCAAACATAAGCAAAAGGACTAGATTATGTGGACATTTGTCAGCGCACATAAGCATGTATATGTGTGGTGTGGAGACTGTGGTAAAGGGTGGCTTGTCTGTGTCGCAGAATTTTGCTAATACAGTCCTGCAAAACATGACTGACCTTGGAAATGGGTCATGTCAATGCTCTGCCAGTCATAGTTTCCAGCACCAGCCAGCCGCATACTCTCTTTCAGACTGTCTAAATTGTGCAGAAGGCCGGATGACATGCTGAGAATGCTGGAGGGCGGGGGACCTGCAGAAAAAACTTCTGTATACTAGACTGGCCATTGTTCCATGACAGACACCGTGAAGGTCAGGCTTTCTGTATACCAGACTCTACATTGTATCTTAGGCCATAAGACAGACACTAGAGAAATTAAGCATTAAGTCAGAACACATAATCACAAGCGTTTCATGCCTGGTACATCACACTTGTTCACAGTTCAGGTGTTGGAGGTCAAAGGGTCACAAACTCAATTTGAATAAGCCTGCAGAAAAAATTGTGGTTAACGCTCAACTTGAGCACCCTTAAAATATTTAGCAGGAGTCTCATCTACATGGAAACAACCCTGTTGGTGGGTACTTATGACTGTTATTCCCATGCACTGCTGAAGTCAGCATCTCTTCTACTTTGTAACAATAGCATATGGTCTTCCAGTTCTTGTCACTGGCCTTCGGTCTGCCATGCCATGGGTGATGATATATTCTTACATCTCACCACAACAGTCCTGTGCATGCAGGTAATAATAATAATAATAATAATAACAACCAAGTTTTGAATATTAACTGTAAACTTTTGAAGGCAGTCTAGATCACTGACAAAGTATGGTGCTGAAGTTAAGCTTTCTCCTGGAGGACATTTGCTTATTTTGTTTTGTACATTTGTTCGGTTTGTTCTGGGATGCACTCTCTGCTGTTGCTCATCTAAGTTACGTGCTTTCCATATTTATCATGGATACTAAGATACTACTCAAAATTGAAGATGTGAAAAAAAAAACAATTTTGTGTGTTCATCTGTGTGTGTTTTTCATTTTTATCATGGATAGCCTGGACGGGCGAAACTTGCAGAATGGAAGAAACTGACATAGCTGTCTGTTAGTGAAACACAAGAAGTGACCACTATGAATTATAAACTATATTTAAATACAACAACGCAGTTGAATTTGTTATAGTCTGAATAGATGGTTCATATTTCCTTTCTAAGACAAGGTATGACCTCATTTTGGCAAATCTTAAATAGAGAGAACTTCTATTGTATTATAAAGGAAATATGTTTCCACCAAAATCAGAAAAGATACTGACCAAGACAGACATCTTCACTTTTGATTGGACGTAGCGAGTCGGCTTCCAGCAGTCTGCGCTGGATTTTATTGGGCTCTTTGCTCTGGTTGCTGTCGCAAGTTTCACTGCTGTTCAGGAGGGCATTTAAATTCCCTGCCACAAAAAAAGTGAACTACTTTTTATTTTGCTATATTAAAATGGTTGGTAGGTATATTTCATTTAACATGTCCGATTCACTTCACAATTTCCAGACTAAAAATTGGGTATCCTAAGATGAAGTTTCATAAACTATTCAAATACTAAGTGTTAATAATACTTCTTGATTTGAATGGTATGAATGTGTAAAAATGAACAAAAGCATTCAAATTATATAAGTATATATAAATGCTTCAACAGTTTAGTAAATATATTTGACTTTTTCCCTGACTTTCAACGAATTTCTTCAAATGCTGACTTTTCCAGGGACTGGAAATCACTTTTCAAAATATGACTTTTCATGTTTTTCCTAACCCAGATGGACCCTGACTATAAATATAGACATACTTCTGTACTACTTCTGTAGATACATATGATAATAGTGCTGTCTGTGTGTTGTTTTTTGCATGTTTTGTGTGTTTGAATGTGTAAAAAAAGGTAACCACTGAAGAAAAAAAAAAGGCCGGTCAAGGGTGGGTCACTTTGAAATATATTCTTTTCACTCTATGAATTTTCAAACATTTGGAGTGTACTGAAATGTTTCACCTAACAAATTTCTACAATTTTCACACAAAACGTGCTTGTCAACATATTCTTGCAAAAAACGAATGCAATCTGAATTCATACTGATGGGAGTCACGATATTTTGTCCCCGAATCTTGGAAACGTTATCACTGAGATAGCCGCTTTTTGTCTAGTAGACGACAGAAGTCATGTGTAAAAATGGTAGTCCAAACGCTAATTTTGTTAAATATCTGCTCATAATCTTAGAAACACAAACAGATTGACAGCAACATATACATTTTGCTTGCAACCGACTTTGTCGAATCGTGATGGCTGTTACATTTCACTGACACTCTGTAACGTGTCAACTTTTTACATGCATAAGAAACAGGCGAGCAGTAATCTTTTTAACTACATTTCTGGACACTTCATGCCACATTCTTTCAGCAAATATAGCAAAAATATCCCCCCAAAAAAACAAGAGAGCTGAAGTTTATTTTACGACACATGGCCCATTTTAGGGCTCAAACTTTTTATCACAGTTTCATTTACTGATAATCCTGTCACTTGTCACACATTAAACACACACTGCTCACTTTTTTGCCACACATTGGTGTCACTTGTCACATACACATATGCTGCTGTCACTTGTCCCTCATGTAACAAACACACTGCTGTTGCTTGTCTCTCTTACATACACATGCCAAATATACACCCACATGCATAATACACATAGTGTTGTCATTTGTCACACTACTGTCACTTGTCACACACTCACCAGTAGAATTTTCGAAGACAGATTTGTACAAATGAAGAAATGAACTGCTGAGATCGTCATTAATGGATGTTCCATCCAAGCAAATCTCTGGCTTTTCCTGAAATGGATAGATCCAGATTGTACTCAGTTTACAAGCCAAGTTGACTTTTTCATCATATAGAAGGCAACAGTAAAGAAAAAGCTTGCTATAAAATGATCACCCTTTAAAGACAACTCTATGCATGTCTTGAGAATAACCAGACATGCAGCAGCTAAATTTACTGCACAAGTATTTTTAGAACATGCTAAGTTCAGACACAAATATTCTCTCTTTAAAACTGTACATAGAAATTAGGGTAAGGCATTCATTCATCTGAATCTTTATCCTAATTTTCTATTCCTTATTTAATATTCCAGTCCATATTCTATTCCAATGTTCATCACAGCATACTTCACATTGTGCTTGATAAATAATCTCACTTGGTGTTCTGTGGTGATTTGTACATTGATGGCAGCTAATGTTGGAGACTGGACTGCAGTCATGACGGGTGGACCCACTTCTGGACTGTAGGGGGAAGTCTGCATGATCATGTAAATGCAATAGTTACTTCTCTTTGACCCATGCTTTTTCCACATTGAGTGACCTGAATGAATTTTATCCCCTTGATGCCATTTTCCATGGAAAGAGAAAGGGAGGGATGCAGAATCTATAAACTTCCATTAACTGTTATAGCTGTATACCAGTTAAGGGATGGAACTCAATTCAGAAATGTTGAGGTAAAGCTAATGTTTTGAAACATTTGCATACATCACAGATAAAATAATTTAAACAAATGTGTTAATATAATGTACAAATATTCTGTACATCTCCATCATTTAGTGACACAATACCATGCAAGTTAGAAGTGAGGCTGTGTAGTAGCAGCTTGGCGGTTGCTATAACTCGTCTTCAACACTTGGCTGACATGCATGACACCTAACACTTAAACTATTAACCAAGCCTTCACGCAAGACTGTGGTGCACCCAGTAGTCAACATCAGAAGCAAGCTTCCGCAGAGGGAGAGTCTAGTAACATGTCTGACAAACCAGGAAATCATATGAGCGAATCTGCCCAGACCTGGGAAGGTCAAAGGATGCAGCTTAACAAAGATAATCTGCTGGGTACAAATCCAATTTCTAACACAGCTGACATGAAGTCAAAGGGTAATGCAGAACATGCTAAAAAGTGCAACTCATATCGGCTAAGTCTTTGAAAAGTAAAAAGTTACCCTTTCATTTGGCCGACGTTTACGATGTCTCACTGGCAGGGGGTCTTCTGGTGGATTGCTATCAATAATCCAGTAAGAACCCTGGAAAAGTCAGCTTAAATTAAACTGACAGGAAACCGTAGTCAATTTCTACACACCATAACCAAAGAAAATACACAGTTAAGTGCCAATTATATGATAGAGAAAAATCCAACCCATGTGTAAAATAATCCAGCCAAAACTAATCAACAATCATCCTGAATAAAACTCAAATTGTAAATGCCATTGTCCAAACCTACACGTATCCCACATGGGTAAAACTGTGTTTAAGTAGTCTTTCCAACATATATCCCATAAGGATAAAACTAGACTTCAGTAGCCTTTCCTACGCATATCCTACATGGATAAAACTACATTTAAGTAGCCTTTTCTGCAAATTACCATGTGTTCAGGTGGTTGAGTGGTCAAAAAAATAGGTTTACACTAATTTGTGTAGATCTTAAATCTGCATCTCTAATTTAAAAAAAAAACTGACACATCTGTTGGATCTTTCAGCCAAACTATTAATTAAGTAGAGACAAAGAACCCTGCATGCTGTCATCAACTGCACCCCCATACTTGGCATGTTCATCTTTATTCACATCTCTGCCAGGCCTCACAATCTCATAACGTCCAATCTATGCCCCAGGTTCTCGACATAAAGATGACAAAAAGGAGGAGTCTACGCTCACCTGGAAAAGGTCATAATGGCAGAACCCAAAAAAAGACATTCTAGTCGAACTCAGTGACTTAAGTGACAAGATTGATCTAGATGACTAAGAGCAATGGGCAGGAACAGTAGGTAAATTTGGCCTAGGTGAAACCAACAACAGGGACCTAAGCTCCTGAAGTTTACACCCAATCACCCACCACAGCCAACACTTTATGTCTCCACAAGGTATCTAGGGGACCAATAGGGCACTCTTCAGATGATTTGGTCCCTAATTATATCACCTTCATCCAGCTGCCAAAGCATTTCAAGTCCAGCATCAATCAAGGGTAACCCTAGATCATATCCAGGCACCAACACAGGCAACAACCCTAACCTTGTCTTAATGAGAATGCAAATTCTGCTCAACCAACCACCATATTCACCATGACTAGGAATAGCTGCAATAGGCAGACATTGTGAAGGTCCAAGTTGGAGGCAAATTCTAGAGTGGCAGAAAAAAAGAAACCCTGAATCAAAAATGTTGCTGTTCTTGTTAACCTACTTTTTGTCATTCTTGGAGGTCAGCTCTCAAGATAGGGTCACAAATGATATAAAATGAAAACCTTGAAAAAAAGAGAGGAAAGGGAATCCTGAAGCAGCTGCCAAGTAGAAAGTAGTGAGCTGTGACATAAGGAAAGGGATTAAGGGAGCAAAAAAGTCTACCAAATACCAAATAAGGTCAACATAACACTTGTCATTAAAGTTAGCTATAGCCACCTTCTCACTGAAAGCACAGCACTGTCCTAAACCAATGGACTGAAGATTGCAATGACCTGCACTAATTCCACTGTGGGGAAACGCTTGCAGAAGAACAGGCTGGCTTTAGACCAGGCAGAAACACAGCCGCAGAGGCCTTCGACTGTAACATTCTGATAGAAAAGCTGCGGGATCTTTACCTCATCTTCATCAACTTTTAAAAGGCATTTGACAGAGTCTGGCATAAGGGGATAAGGCATGTGATGCAAAAGTTCAACACTGAAGAAGGCCTCATTTAATTCATCAAAGCAATCAATAAGTGCAGTACTGCTCAACAACTGGGAACTTGCTTTCATACAACAGTAGGTGTCCATCAAGGGTATCCCCCTGTTGCTTGTGCTGTTCAAAATTTTCTGTAGGACATAATGGAAGAAACTCTTCACAACCATCTTCTCCATTTTCCTTAATGTGAGGTCCCTATGCAACCTATATTATGCAGATTAACATTGATCTGGATCATGGTAGGAACCAACAAAGAAATACAAGCTCTTACCAAAAGACTGGCACTATAAATGCACTGAGAAGAGCAAAGTTAGAGTTAACAACAAAGGCCACATCAATTATCTATATAAAATAGTTAGACTCTCAACTATACACAGCTCTAAGTACTTGCTAGCCACCCTGTCCAAAGAAGGCAGTTGCACAACAGACATCTCAATTTGGATTGCTGTGGAAACAGTGGCAATGGCTAGTATGATTGGATCTAGTGCAAAACACTATCAGGCTGGATATCTAGTACAGAATGTACAAGTCTCTCATAGTCATCGTCTCCATCCTATTGTACAATGTCAGATGGGGACAACTTAATGATAGGGAAATGAGGATTCAGCCATTTGAGAACACCTTAAGAATATGGTTTTTAGACATAAAGGATTGAGGGATTGAGAAAATTCTGATCGCTGTTTTTCCCATTTTATTTTTTAGACTAAAGGCACAATCCATGATGCACACATTGGTAAGTCTTTGCTTTGTTAATAGACTTTTACTTACTTTGCCTGGGTCATCCTTGGAGCGTGGTACTTTAAGGAAACATTTGCTGAGTGACAAGTTGTGACGAATGGAATTCTACAGGCAAAAATTGAAAAAAATACAATAAATGTGTTCACTCCTAAAAGTAAAGATAAACTTTTCTTGGAGTAAAAACAAAATGGATTCACATAAATACTACAAATAAACTTTATTTTGTGGAAAGCAAAATGGACAGACTTAAACACTTTTTTTGCTGATGCTGACTGCTATAGCCTATGCAAGAACTACTCTCTCAGATTATGAGAATCAGCCTTTTGTAATCAAGTATAAATATTGCATTCTGCTTAACGATTGAGAAATGTCTCCCTGAAAATTAAAAATAAACATAAAGAGACATCAGTTGGATGTTTACACAAGCCTCAGCTGACCCCATAGAATGACATACCCAGTGCTGACAAATAAATATACCTAGTAGTAATGCATCTCCTAGGTCATGAATTACGTTTAAACTCTACAAATTCAAGATAAAATGCTACCGCTAAGTCTATATGTTAGATCTAGTATAAAAAGTAATAAAAATAAAAGTTTTATAGTAGTGCTGTAGTACTGTTGATGCTAGTAATGGGCAAGTACAAATAATCGACTTCTAATAGACACTTTAACTGTTTACCTTCCAGCCATTCCCTGCGTCACGATAATAAGGGAAGTTATCACAAATCCACTGATAAATTTCGCTCAGAGTCAGCTTCTTTTGAGGTGAACTGTTGATGGCGAAGGTAATGAGGTTGGCGTAGCTGTATGGAGGTTTTCCCGTCCTTAACTGGGACTTGACTCTGTTCCCACGTTGCTGTTGGGTCATGAGGAGAGTTTGGTGCCTTCCTCAAAGCTAGCTGCCCATTCTGGGTTTTTGATAAGCTATCTCCCGTTGCACTTGTTCCTACCAAATTTCCTCCTGACATCGCGCCACCCACTTTCAAACGATGCAACCAGTCCATGGCTGTGAGACTGCTCTCAAGCTCCGCCATTTTGCTTTGTAGATGAAGATCCTCCAGTCCGCGTCACCTGTAATTGCTTCCGCTAAGAGACAACATTTAATATTTAAAGAAACACCTAAACTATATAAATATACTTAAAAAAACAAATTTCATGGGTAATTATGGTTCTACTTATTATTTTTATTTGATGCATATGTCAAAATAAACACAAAAACCTTGAACTTCTTTTCAAATCGGCGTTGTAACTTCCCTTCAGGGCTGCACTACGTCGCCATTGTAGACGCGTCGCCTAGCAGCCGCCTGTGACCTTTGACCTATTTTGTCTTGCGCTAGTCCCCGCTAAATCTGAAAACCACGTGCTTTCGTTTTCGGTACAGTGCGATAATTATTGTTAGTCCAAGACTTTTACTCCAAACATTTACAATTAATTCAATCAGCAATTATTCTGCTGTTGACAATTGAAGTCGCTATAATAGATGTAAGAGATAAATGAACCCCTCTCTGGATAGAACTACGTCAAGGATTGTTACTTTTTAAAAACTTGTTCTACATCTTTGTTACTATTTTGTGATCTTCTTCAGCGCAATGTTCGCCTATGGCTGAGATATTGCACTTTATAAATTCCCACTTCATCTTCATCATCATTTTTATTTTTATTAAAATGATCAGGCAACCCCCTCCCCCCCTTGTAACAACCAATGGCTGGGGCTTCAAACTCTTTATATGCTTTTATTTAAAGACTAACATGAATGATTTAAGTGTGGGTTTTTTCAGATATCAGTAGAAATAGGCGATATAAAACTAATCTGTAAATTTCAGCCTCTAAAACCCATTCGTTAATTAATTATCAGCTACGATATATTCGCACCTGCGACCAACGAGCGCCGTAACAGCTACAGTGTACTACGTCACTCTGGTGCACCATTCACAACATTTCCAGCGGTCAACACCAAACAGAGAGAATGAGTCAACTTGTGATTATTCAGACAGTCTGCATTTCTCGTGGTTGCGACAAACTGTTACTTTAGCATGAGACATGCAGCCTTCACACGTTAATAACCTGACCTGTCGCTGTGATTGGTGTTGATGGCTGGCAATGTTGTGACTGGTGTACCAACGTGACTTAGTACACCTTAGCGTGACGTAGTACACTGTTAACAGGGCTCGTTGATCGCAGGTGTGAATCGCTGATACTTTGCTAACGGATAATTAATTAACGCAGTGATGCCCAACCTTTTTCGGCCTGCGGGCCATATCCATTTCGGACAGCCGTGTCGCGGGCCACTTCACCGCAAAAATACAAAAAGGGGAAAAAAAATAGAGCAGATACCATTTTTTTTATTAGAAACAAGTTGTACTTACCATTAATTATGTAGTAATTAGTGGGATATTTGAAGTTGTTTTCCCGAAACCAACTTCTGAATGTCCGGCCTCATCGTAGAGACACCAAGTCGGAGCACTGAATCGAAATATTCGTCCATCGCAAAAAAAAAAAAAAAAAGATTGGGAAACGCCCCTACGTGGGGATAAATACTTCTTCCTTTTTTTTCGTTTTTTTAATGTCTTCTTTTATTACTAACATGCCGATTTCCTGCACTGTGGGCAGAAGTTTCGCGGGCCGGATATGGCCCGCGGGCCGTAGGTTGTGCATCCCTGAATTAACGGATGGGTTTTAGAATCTGAAATGTACAGGTTAGATTTATATCGCCTGTATCTACCGACATCTGCAAAAAACGCAAACCGTTCAGGTTGGTCTTTAAAACATGGGTTTTTCCTCTTTCAGTCATTCGTCTGATATTTGCACGTCTTCCAGATAGACATGAACAGGGGGATTTCGAACACTGGTCTAAAAGGCATTATGGAGTGGTGACAGGTCGATGGCATGGTTGATGCAGACAAGAAATCTGCCTCACCTTCCTGTGGTCTTGTTTAATTCGCTCTTTGATGTCTTCAGTCAGGTGGGCGCGAGGCTGTGGTGCGCTCTATAGGCGACAGACAAAACTGCGTGCCTCCCCAAAAAAAGGTGAACCATTTATCAACACAATTATTGGAATAATTATGTTTAGGCTTAACTCAAAATTTAAACAATAAACATATAGGCTTAGATTGACTTACATATTACTATTCATGATTGTCGTGACCTGTCTCAGGACTCATCAGATTTACATTCGCCAGCACACAAATCCTTCCTTCCACACAATCAAAGTGGCAAGCTTCTCCTCTCAGTTTTTTTCCGTTGCCTTCCCACCTACAGACCTGACCAAGCGTGACTGTGACATGATAAAGACTGTAGATGATGGGACTGTCACGGAACAGCTCCCGCAATGACATATTTTGTTAAGTTTTACAACACTGCTAACTCAACCACTTGCATCTAACAAGCAAGAAAGGTGTATATATAAATCTTAATAAGCATTATCTCTTAATAACCAATTTCAAATATTCTGTCAATAGAGAGCAACAATTAGCTTTCCGTTCAGACTATATATACAGATGAACTCCGTTGTCCTCATGTTTGAACCACTCACGTGTGAACAAGTAATGATGCAGAGCAAAGTGCACTAGGATCTACATCACTACATGAACATAGATCGAGTTGTTTACACGTGAGTGGTTAGTAAATGAAGAAAACTGACAAAAATTAAAGTCGTAGTACCCCCGCTCCATAGAAAAAAGCCCTAGAGTGAGAAATGTTACATCAACCTTTCTTTGAAAGGAAAAGAAGAAGGAAACAAATCTACTGACCAAGGGCCACTGGGCCCCCTTCACAGCCACAGTTCCGGGTACACCAGACCCACCTGTAACCCTCCCTCTCGTCAGGCCTGTACATTGGCGATATTACTTCCAACAGCGTCCATTTTTCATCTGATAAATTTTTCGGCCTCACAGATCCATTTTTGAAAACACCCCCAAAACGCCGATTTCAGCATCAATTTTAGCCTTGCCTTCACTCCAGCAATAGTTTCTCTCGTGTTTCGAAGTTCACTCCACTCAGAACAGCTTCGGGAACAACTGAAAATAGCACGGGGCAAGGTCTGGTGAGGCTGGAGGCTTCAAAACCATGGCACCCGATTGTGCAAGAAACTGCAGTGTGACGGGTGGCTGTGTGGGCAGGAGCGTTGTCATGAGCTGACTTCTTGCTGAAGTCCATATCGTGATGGACGACCCTGTGAAGACTTGTAGAGGGAATTCCTAGCTCCATCTCCCTGATGTCACGTAGACATTGTGTCTCTTGACCTCCTAGGCCTCGGTTCACGATGTTCGTCATGACAGCTGAAATGACCACTGCCAAATCGCTGAAACAAGTCTGTGACAGTCATTTTAGACGGAGCATCATCGCCATAAGTTTGTCAGCTCCTGCAAATTGTCAACAGCCCGACAGCCCGAGAGTGATGCAACATCATCACTCGACAGTCACGTGCTGACGGCACTGCATGGTGGATCTCTCGGTGGAGCGTGCATCCACTTGCTTCTCCTCTGCATCCTGGAAAAACTATAGGAGGCGAAAAATTATGAAAAATAATGTAGAAACACCCTACAGAATTACTCTATCGAGTCCGCATGGTCTGCACCGGCCGAAAAAGTGCGAATTACCGAAGTCCGGGCGAAAGTGTGACATCCTAGCTCGTATATGTATCTCACGCAACTAATTTGTATTGAAAAATACGTAGTTTCGTTTGTTTGTACATACATATGAATCTTCCTGTAACCTTAGTCTATGGCTCTAGCAAGTCCTGCTAACTCGGACCATTTAAATCAATCAAATCAAATCAGTAAGGTGACCAGATGTTTCGGTTGCGAAAGCGGGACACGTGCCGATGATGGTGTCGTCACCGTCAAAAAACGCCGAAAAAAGTGATTTTTAAAGACAACAAGGACATTTGATGGACTTGCCAGAAAGCCAGAAAGCGGGACATTGGGCGTCCCGCCCGATGAGCAGGCGGGACACGAGGTCAAAAGCGGGACTGTCTGGTCACCTTAAATCAGACTTTATTGTCTGTCGAGGATACCCAAGACAGAAATTTTTCTTTTGCTCACAAGGGCAGGCATGCATACTTACACAGACATTTACACACAGTTATATATATATAGCTATACACAGTTAGGAGCAAAGATACATTGTCATGGTAGTTGGATCTCCGTCAAATGGTCAATGATATTCCAATACTTATATTTCTTGTATATATTAATAATAAAAAAATGCGTTGGCATTGCAGAATGCAACGAAAATGTCTGAACTGCACTTTCTTCATCCTCCTATTACTAGTTTCCATGTCAACAACAGGTACTGTAATACGGTTATTCAAGATGTGTACTCGCAACCTTGAACTTCTCATGATTTCGCTTCGCCCATTTCACCTCCCGAGAGAATTCCCAGTTGTTTTCACCCTTGTGTATCTTCATCCCAGGGCAAATGTTTCCAATGCGTTACGGTGCATCGCAGATGTGACTCACAATGTCGACTCGATTTGTCCTGATGCTCGTATATATATAAGTTTATTTTAGGAGATTTCAACCACTGTGACCTGTGAACACCGGTTCTTCAGACCTACGACCAGTATGTGACATGTCCTACTACTACCCTGAGTCAGACCACACTCGACTTTGTCTACGGAACTGTACCACGTGCGTACAGATCTCTACCCTTGCCCAGTCTGGGTGCGTCCTATTATCTGATGGTACCCGTTTATAAACCTGTGTTCAGACGGGAGCGCCGAACAATTCATTCCACTAGATTTGGTTGAGATTTGTCATGAACGTTGTGGAGCTGTTTCAGCGAGTGAATATTCGCAAGGCCTCCAGTCCGGATGGTATTTGTGGCAGAACATTGCGTTCCTGCACGCACCATGCAACTTGGAGGCATTTAATTGTCAACATCTGTTTCAGCGCTCTATGGATTTGTAGAGGGCGGGTAGTCCGGCGTTGTTGATAGTTTTGGCAGGATCTGCTGAGCCATCGCGAGAGATAGTAAATAGGAGTTACCCTCCCGAGAGGTATATAAGGGCAGAGCTGAGACGAAAGGAGAGCAGACGACGGCGGAGACAGCGCGCACAGCTACACGAGGAAGAAAGACAACCTTGACTTCTCGCGCCTCGGGCGATATGACGCAGCCGAGACCATCGTACATGAATTAAAGGGTCGCACACCTGCTGACTGCTGACTGTTCCTGCCTTCGTTTGAGTGCTGGACCTTTGTTGTCACATACTGCCCTTCCACCACTCGGTTCCATCTTTGGCGCTGCGAGCAGGATGAGTGTCAGCAGAGAGGTGCACAATGGTTGCAGAGGACGACAGCACAGCAGAGGCTCTACGAGCATACTAGTTAGTCCACTTTCAGTAGTTTGCCGGCGGACCAACGAGTGTCGACGAGATTGAAACGAGAGGTCGAGGTAGCTCTCGCCATAAACCTGATGTCTCAGAATGCGGCTCGTGGTTACATCTTGAGCTCGCTGGAGGGACCTGCCAGTTGAGTTTTAATTGATGCTCCCGCATGACGCAATAGATACGCCGAGAAAGATCTTGGGTGTCCTAGTGGAGGCGTACGGCGGACGGAAAGATGTCGACATCATTGCCAGTTTCTACAATTGCCGACAGCGACGTGATGAGGCGGTCGACGAGTACGCTGCGACGCTCCAGAACTTGCAGGCGAAAGCGGACGGCCTGCAGGGGACGCGGTGTCCAGTACGCACCTGGTTGCCCAGCTTGTTAAGTGGCTAAAAAATAGCCATGTTCGACGCGAAACGTCCAGACATCTGGCTGACCACGAGTCCTCTTCTGTTGCCGACCTTCTAAGACCGCACGGCGAGTTGAGAGAGAGGAGGGCAATGATGACAGGGAGGACGAAAGAGATCGCCTAACCGCCCGAATCAGACAGTTGTAAATGGAGGCGGCCTCCCAGACTCACAGTACACAGCAAAGTAATGTTCCCTCCACCCGCACCGGGAGGCTGATTGTCAACACAAACAAAAATATTTGCATCCACTTGCTTCTCTGCATGCTGGAAAAACTAGGAGGCGAAAAATTATGAAAAATAATGTAGAAACACCTTAAAGAATTACTCTATCGAGTCTGCATGGTCATTCATGTACGGTCCACGCTGTTACCTCTTGGCGATCGAGATTCTTTTGACAGAGGGGTGAAAGAAAGATTTCCATAATTTCATCCCGTAACTGGTAGCGAATCGAGTACCCGTCGTAAGGGGGAGACATGATGGAGCGCAGCAGAGGTGAACTTACACCAGCATGGCCAGTCTTGCACCCGCATGAGAAGGACCCCCCACTGAACAGCCGGTCAAAAAGAAAGAGAAATGACTGTTGTACAAAGCAGGGCCTACATGCAGCCTTGGGTGATGGAGCTGCTGGTGTTGTTTAGAAAACACGAAAACAAATTTTGCATTAGCATTTAGCACTGATGGAGAAGTTAAAAGCGATTACATCCTGGAGTGAATTGCGCTGTAGTTCGTGTAGATTATTTATTGATGTTCAATTATGTACAAAAGGTTATTTCGATTATAACAACAATGCCAAACACTGCAGTAGCACATAGACATCTCCAGTAGCAGTAGCACATGTGTGTGTTCCTCTTATACTACAGCAGCACATAGACATCTCTGTGTGTGTTCCCCTTACACTGCAGTAGCACATAGACATCTCTGTGTGTTTTCCCCTTGCACTGCAGTAGCACATAGACATCTCTGTGTGTGTTCCCCTTACACTGCAGTAGCACATAGACATCTCTGTGTGTTTTCCCCTTGCACTGCAGCAGCACATAGACATCTCTGTGTGTGTTCCCCTTACACTGGAGCAACACATAGACATCTGGTTGTGTTCCCCTTACACTGCAGTAGCACATGTGTGTGTTCCCCTTACACTGCGCAGTAGCACATGTGTGTGTGTGTTCCCCTTTACCCTGCAGCAGCACATAGACATCTCTCTGTGTGTGTGTTTTCCCCTTACACTGCAGTAGCACATAGACATCTGTGTGTGTGTGTGTTCCTCTTACACTGCAGTAGCACATAGACATCTCTGTGTGTGTGTGTTCCCCTTACACTGCAGTAGCACATAGACATCTCTCTCTGTGTGTGTTCCCCTTACACTGTAGCAGCACATAGACATCTCTGTGTGTGTGTTCCCCTTACACTGCAGTAGCACATAGACATCTGTGTGTGTGTGTTCCTCTTACACTGCAGTAGCACATAGACATCTCTGTGTGTGTGTGTTCCCCTTACACTGCAGTAGCACATAGACATCTCTCTCTGTGTGTGTTCCCCTTACACTGTAGCAGCACATAGACATCTGTGTGTGTGTGTGTTCCCCTTACACTGCAGTAGCACGTGTGTGTGTGTTCCCCTTGCACTGCAGTAGCACATGTGTGTGTGTTCCCCCTACACTGCAGCAGCACATAGACATGTAGCACGTAGCAGGGGAACGTAAGCCGTATGGCGACAAGGGACTGGCAGAAGCAGTTGTTTCCCCTGGCTTTGCCCTGAGCTATAAATAGCAGGTGTCGTCTGTTGACGGCGGCCATCACAGTCGCCATCATAACATCACAACATCAGGACGCACCGCGGCTTGCACACCATCCTACGCAGTTGGCACACACTGCTGTTCCAAAAACCACGATGAAGCGGTTGTTGTGTGGGATTGTGATAACAGCTTTTATGTGTTGGACGTCTTTTGGTAAGTGGGTTGCTGTGATGGTCAGTGTTTCAAGCTCTAGCCATAGACCGAGTTGACAGCTTGCCACTCCTCTCTGACAACACAGTTACACAACTCCGCACAGTTTTACAACCGTTTCTGGCGTAAAGTTAAAAGATAAAAAAATAGAATAATTATCTAACTATATTGTTGACATAGGTATTGGCTTCATTACGATCAGCCGTTTTACAACAGATTCGAATTACAATTCTTTCAGTAACAACGTTTTAGTCATGGTGGGACTAACGACATCAAATTCTTTCATTTTTTGTAGATTAATATAAACAAATAAATGAACGCGAGCCAGAAACATGCGACCTTTTTTTTATTTCAGTGAAGGTTGTCTTTGAGAACATAGATTTTTAGCATTGGTAACCAACTTCCGCAGCCAACCCCACTTCCCCCGACCACTTTACTCACGTAGGACATGGTGCCCATCAGGACATCACTCATACTATGGTCTGTGTACAACTTGCTGAGCTACTGATCCAACTAGCATGCATAGTCTGGTCATTCCAAATGGTGAGTGCACAGACTGGAAACAGGAGCAGGTTGCACTCTACCCCCTGACCTTTTGTGCGGCATGCAGCTGTGGGAATGCTGTGGCATTTTGGGAGCGCTATCCAAGTGAGATCAAGATACTTTGGTTCCTGCACAAAGCAAAACCAAGTTTGTGGCAAAACTTTGTCGCCTTTGCATTTTTCCTTGTTTTTAAACAATTAAAGGCTTTGTCTACTCTACTACACAATTCTGATGGTTTGAATTCTTTATCAAGAGAAGCCACTTTTTTGGATTTGGACGCACCTAAAGCTGATGTTTTATTCCAAATGTTCTTATGACTTTATGTAGATGAGTCTATAATTTACTCAGAAAAAACCTCCAAGACACTTTTAATTCGTTACCTTATTTTTTGCAATATATGGTATATTTCTGGAAATGTTAAATAAAAAACAAATATTGTATTCGCAAAAGGCAAAATGAATAAACGACCTGTTTTTTAATATGTTCATGAAAGAATTGATGTAATTTAGGATATACTTTATTCAGGTCTTAAGATGAATTATAATATATGCAGTAAATTTTTAGCAGCTGAGAAAAGTTGTATGATAAAAGTTCTAGAAGTATGTATATTTTATTATGTAAATGTAGAAAGTTGTTAATACCATCTGATGTTCAAACTAATCTGTTTGATATGATAGTAGCACCAACATTATTGGGAAGTCTAGGGTTTTATAACTCTGGTGTCCTAGTTATAAATATGTAATTGTGTTTCTAACAGATTTTAAATTTAAAAATATTTGTTAAATTAAAAAGTAGCCCACTTAGTCAATGGAATAGTCTTTGGAGAAACATGTAAATAACCCTTAGGTATAGATGTTAAAGTATAAATTAGTTGATCCTGCTTTTACATCTAAATTTTCAAGTATGACCTTATATTTAAATGACAACTTAAACTTGATCACCTCAGCCTATACAGTAGTACTTCTACATACGAGTTCGATCCATTACACAACTGAGCTGGCATGTAAAAAAACTCAAAAAAACTCCTGTATCAAAATTATTTTTCCCATGTAAAATAAAGGAAATGGGATTAATGCGTTCCAACCCTCCCACAACAACACAATTTATATGTAAATAATGTATAAAATACAGTACTGTATAGTAAATGTTAATGGCACAATAATATAAATAAATAAAATAATGATCTGGTCTTTCTGTTTCAAAATTGTACATATCGTAGATGTGCTATGACCATACTTGCGGGCAATATTCAATATCCTAACACCACGCTCATGCTTTTTAATGATCTCATGTTTCTGCTCCATGGAGATCATATGCTTCTTTTGAACACTGTCCTTGGCATATGCTTTCTTTCTTAGGCTCCATGATTACACAGTATGTAATTCACAGCACAAAACTTGAAAAAAAAAGCTTGAAAATGACTCACGTACAGGCGTGGGAGATGCATAATCCGAAACAGTGGCATCTGTTGGTGGGACTGGCAATGTTAGCGAGTGAGCAAGAGTTTCCAAGCACTTTATGACAAATAAATGACTTGAGCTTGTATATCAAATTTCTGCACATAAGTGTCACATGTCGCATGCTGGCTCAGCCCGAGCTTTAGTTCTGGAGGGAAGGAGGGAGTTGCTGCGTCACTATAATCTGACGCAATTTTTTTTTTACATCTGGAAGAGTGCCACTGTGTTTATTATCATGTAATAGTGACAGCAATTCAGTGTCCAGCAAATTTTATAAGGTCCTTTTCATTGTGGTTATACGACTAGATATATAGCATGAATAGTAATTTTATGAGAAGAGTCCTATCCATCGTGCTTCTACAACTGTTATTATATAGCATGAACATGCATTTCCTACAAGGACAATGACATTGTCTGGAGCATGGTCACCAGCCTTGTGAGACACCAGGAGCCTCTTTAGGCATCAGTAAAGTGGTGCATCTAGTCATCAACTGGTATCAATCAAGGGATAAATAAATGATGAAATATCAGCTCTCATGTCCGCATAATTACAAAATGTCTTGTTTGGTGAGACCTCCAATTTAAAATCTTTTTACAGTTTTTAGACCCTGACACCAGACTGTTGTATTCAGGCCCTCTTGGAAAAACTTTCATCTGATTTATGCACATTTGTTAGGAAACCCCAACTGAGCAGTGTTTAGTGATCTTTTGCTCTAAAGCCAACACGCTAACTACTATCTATCTTTTCCTCTTCTTGCATCAGGCTGCACATAAGGCTTCAACCAGAGACCGGCACCAATGTCGATTGGCTAAAACCTGCTCCAGGTGACCCCATGTCCAGCCCTTTCCTTTCATCTCCCTTTCCACTGTTCTTCTCACGCTAACTACTAGGGAAAAACAAAGATTTTGCAAAGATGTTGCAAAGAGTTAATAGAGAATACTGTTATATGTACTGTGTCAAGGAATATGATGCTACAGAGCTAATAGAGAACACTGCCATGTGTTCTTTGTCCACGAGCGTAATGCTGCAAAGAACTAACTGTTGTAATGTTCGTGTCCTAGTTGTAATGTCTGTTTTATGTCCTTGTTGTCAGGGTGATGTCTCATTTGTGTTTTGGTTGTCCTGTTTACTTTGTATTGCCCCCACCCCACCATATACATGTAACAAATGTATGTCCATATATGTATGCATACATGTAATATGAATGGGCTCTTGTTACTTTTAAATTGCTGCAGCTGATCTTCGATACCGCTGTCCAAGCAGTCTAAAGATCAATGGATATATACACATCTTTCGAGAACATTGCTTTGAGTTTATTCTACGTGAAACTACCTGGGACGGTGCATCTAATGACTGCAAGTCAAAAGGTGGACACCTGGTAGTAATTCGCGACAAGGACACCCAAAACTTTATCATGTCCACCCTGAGAACCTTACAGTGGCCTAGAAATGGCATTTGGCTTGGTGCAACAGACAGGAGCAGTGAGATGCGCTGGTCCTGGGTGACTGGTAAGTGTATCTGTGTATGTCAGAAAGAGCTAAGATGTTATTGGTAAGTGTATCTGTGTATGTCAGAAAGAGGTAACTTACTAAGATGTTACTGGTAAGTGTATCTGTGTATGTCAGAAAGAGCTAACTTACTAAGATGTTACTGGTAAGTGTATCTGTGTCAGAAAGAGCTAACTTACTAAGATGTTACTGGTAAGTGTATATGTGTGTCAGAAAGAGCTAAGATGTTATTGGTAAGTGTATCTGTGTGGGTCAGAAAGTGTTAAGACGCATTTATTGAGAGGTTACTTGAAAACTGCATCTATTCTGTCATCTGACTGGAGGGAAATTAGAAGTTTTTATACTAGGTTGTGTTCTAACCCTAATGAGGGAAGTGAGTAGATGTGAGTTACTAGTGTGTGCTGTTTTCTGGCAGTGGAAGTGAGTAGTTACAGTAAATAGTGAAACATTACTCCTAACAACCTTTCCCATAATGCTAGTCCTTTTTCACACTCTTCCTTTTGCAAGATGTTACTCTCAGCTCTTGTTCTTGTTATTTGGTTCTTCTTTGTATTTTCTGTATTTGGTTTTATTCTTTGTTTAGTACGGTTATTTATTCTTTTTGTAGTTCATATGTTATTTGTTTGTGTTCCTGTCTCTCGTATGCTGTCGATGTTTCCTTGTCATTCTTAAGTGCTAAGAGCATGCTCCTTAGGAGTGTGAGTATGTGCTTTACAAATTTTGCATTTATTAATAGAGTTACTAACTTACAATAAGTGTGAGAACAGCACGGTGGTTAGGGGCTACAATATCCCTGAGCACTCGAACAACTTGTAACTCCTCCAAAACTTATTATTACAACTTACCAGTGAAGAAGGACAGCTTGAATCACATTGTATACAATGTTCATTAGTTGTTTGGCACAGCTTAGAGTGACTTTTGGACTTTCTGTAACAGGTCGACATTTTCAAAATTGTCCACAGTTCTTTGGGATGATATGCGTGGCCTATTGGGAAAGTTTTGCCAGCTCCCATTGGGCCACTGATTTTGTGCTTTCATGCAGGACCAACAGGTTGAAGCTATTGTTTGTAGTTTTGGCCGTGCAACATCTGAATGCTATTATGTGTGAATGAATTGTGATGTCATCAGGAGAATCAGTAAATGCAGGATTTTCCTACTGGGCACCTAGTCAGCCAAGCTGCCACCTTCTGTGCTTTGAAGATTGTGCTTTGATGCGTTTGGATGACAGAGGGAGATGGCATGACTATCACTGCAGCTGGATTGAGAACTATTCTTACATATGTCAGTATGGTAAGTCATTACCAATTCTTATATATGACACTGTGACTAAAGTTCGCCTCTGGTATACAGTTGGATTTATGATTGCTTACAGCATGTTTATTTTTGCTTTGTTGAACCTGAAACTACATCAATGGATGAATGAAGGCTTCATGAGATACATATGATAATAGTGCTGCCGGTGTGTTTTTTTGCATGTTTTGTGTGAGTGAAAAAAGTAACCGTTGAATAAAAAAAAATAGCCTGTCAAGGGTAGGTCCCTTTTGACATGTTTTATTCACACTACGAAGTTTTGAACTTTCCGGGTGCACTGTAACTTTTCATCTAACAAATTTCTACAATTTCCACACAAAAAGTGTTTATCAACATATTCGTGCAAAAATGAAATGTGATCTGAATTTATACTGACTGGCATCGTGGTATTTTGTTCCAAAGTCTTGGACACTTTGATCACTGAGATCTTTGGTTTTGTCTAGTAGACGACAGAAGGATTCAATATATATATAGTTGATAGTAAATTTGAACCTAATGTGGACATTTAATTTTCTGTCCTGACAAAATTGTCCAATTCATTTTCACCTCCTATATCCCAGTTTCAAGGATGAATTCTTTTTAGAGGCTTGTATACATTTGTTTTTAAAATGTGACTTAACTCAAATCACAAATGTAGTATATGAGGAATGCTATCAAATCACAGTAACACTAGAACATGAAAAAAATAAGATAACCCTTTAATCATATAATCAGTAACTACTAATGTCCGTCTAGGTGTTTCAAACAACTAGTGCTGTGTCTATCTAGGTACCCCAGACAACTAGTACCAGCAGAATAGCATTATCAGTCACTGTCTGTCTAGATACACCAGACAACTAGTGCTAGTCACTGTGTCTGTCTAGGCACCCCAGACATAAAGTACCAGCAGAATAGACAACTAATACCAGCCTGTGTGTCTGTCTATGTACCCCAGAGAACTAGTACCAGCAGAAGAGCATTGTCAGCCACTATGTCTGTCTAGGTACCCAAGACAACTAAAACCTGCAGAATAGTGTTGTGAGCCACTTTGTCCTAGAAATCGCAGACAACCACTACCTTCAGAATAGCACAGTTGGTTGTCAGCTGGTACCCTTAAAGAGATGAATGATAATGAGAAAGTGATCTTTATAAACAGTGCTGTTTATGTCTTCAGTAGCAGGGTTATGTGTGTGTATCTATATAAATATGTGGTTTTTATAAACAGTATTTTATGTCTTTTATCGCCTGGATGATACATATATACAAATAGATGTCATCAACAGGGTTTATATATATACACAAATGTATGATCAACAGCGGTACAAATATATGTGATGAGCAGGGGTATAGCTTTCAGTTTATGTTCTTAAACTTTTGCAAGAATTCAAAGCTAGTTAGGGTTTTTCCTCCACATTTATGTGTTGGTTATTTTGAGAATCATAAGAACAAATAGAGAAACTTATTCACGTCCCAGATTATCAGATTTAATTTTATAGCATGCTTATATAAAAATTTCCAGCATTTAGGCCAGTCACTTCAACACCACAGAGGACTACCACCACCACTACCGCCACCACAACATCAACTGTTGTTCAGTATAAATCCATTGTCAAGTCAACGCCTGTTACGACTTTGTCACCAGACGAAACCAGGACAGTTATGTCTCTCTCAAGCACAACAGTCAATGAATCCTTTCAGCAACTGCTTTTGGAGAAGCCCAACATACAAGTTCAGTTATTGGGTGAGTTTTGTGATGTAAGGATAATGCGTGGTATGACTGGTAGCAGAATATAAAGCTGTAACTCTCAGCTCTTTGTGTACACTGCACTTCCACAAAAGCAAACATCTTCACAGCAAATGATGGTGTCACGAAAGACGTCATTCTGTGCATAAATAAATACACAAGGGAAGAAACTGTTTCTTCATGGATTGTAGTATTATGAATTAAGTCAGCCAATCAGGTATTTTGTTATATTTAAAAGTAGGCAGTTGGTCAAGAGCCATGTTTGAGACAGCTGCTAGTTACATGATTTAGCCAAAGATGACAATATAATATTAAATAATATTGAAGTCTGAGTATATCCAAATAAAATATTTGGTACTTTATTTTTATACATATTGTGTAAATTATTTGGTTCTTAATTTCTGCATTGTAACTTACTTTTATGACAGGAGCTCTCTATTTCAGACAGTTAACATCTTTTAAACTTAGCACCAGAAAACAAAAGCTGTATTTTCAAATCACATCACTTCAATGTTTAAAAAATGTTTTTTAAAACAGTATGTACGTCAGTGTTGGTTGTCTTTGTTGTAGGTTAGTAGGTGTAAATATAGGAATACATTGTAGTTCATGCCATCACTATCATTCTAAATGTTCAGTTGTGTCGCTTTTCATTGGTATTGAATGCATTAAAATGACATCTCTGAAGAGTTCAAAATTGTGCAGACTCTTTCCTTTTTCGTGAATCATTTTTTTTTTTATGTTCACATGCTTTTTCACACCTAAACATTGTAGTTCTTATACAGATGAGGCCGTTGGTGGCTGGTTAACAAAACTTGTGCACATGCATCCAGGCCAGCTTACCCTTAGTGCATCAGGTTTAGATCATCAGGCTATTTGTCAATGGACAAACCATGAAGATTTTTCATTCCCTCAGATCTTGTTAATGAGGGTGATAATTTCCTAAAATCAACTGATAAGGAGAAATCATGAAGATTATTCTTTTATAGGGAAACAATTTCCAAAAATATTTGGTGTCTTCTTTTGTTTGCTTATATATTTTAAATATTTAATAATAATGGTAATACGGTAAACCTATACATGTATACAGGTAGTTGTCAACTTACGATCGCGTTTGGTTACGACAAACCAGTTGTAATTCAATCTGGTCGTAAGTCAGCCATGTTAAATTACTGTAAGTATATTATGCTGGGTAATCATATTGTAATCATCTTTAAGCCATATGGTATTTTAGAAACATTTTCTTTGTTCATTATTCAATTTTATTGGCTCATTATTTTTATCATCATGTGTAGTGCAGGAGTGGCTAAACCATGGAAACTATTGTACGCCCAGAAACTCTCACATTTTCACTTTTCACCCTTGCCAGACATACCAGTCATAGTTGTGGTCATAAAGTCGAACAGTTGTTAGTCAACGACTACCTGTAGTGCAGTTATTGACCATTTGACCGAGATCCAGCCTACCATGACAATGTATCTTTACTCCTAACTGTGTGTATTAAATGTCGGTGTGAGTATGTATGCCTGCCCTTGTGAGCAAAAGAAAAATTTCTGTCTTGGGTATCCTCGACAGACAATAAAGTCTGATTTGATTTGATTTGGTTAGACCTTTTGTTACCATTGTTTGGTAATAATCCCATGATACTTTGCTAATGCAGGTAATGCTCATATGACAGGAGCTGTCGAAGACAGTCAGGAATCTGATGTCCACGCAGGTAAATTGTAGTTTATGTACAATCCATAACATAGTGTACGTTTTTTGATATATATTTTTTAAATTCACTATAGATTTATCTGTTATGTTCAGTTGTAAAATTCACTGTAGGCTTGTCTGATATATTCATTGTTAAGTTCACCATAGATTTATTTTTTATGTTCATTATTAAATTTACTATAGATTTGTCTGTTATGTTGTTTAATTCACATTATTGTTGACAGTAGGTTTACTTATAGGTTTGGTGTTGGTTATCCTACAGACTTGTTATATTCATTGTTGAAGTCACTTGTAATTAATTTTGCCTGCAATGTTCGACATTAGGTTCACTGGTGGGTTTGGTGATGGGTGTCCTGTTTGGCTTATGTGTGGGACTGTGTCTTGCAATTTTCTTCTTTGCTCACAAGTAAGTTCTTTAATGCTAAAAGCTTATATATGAGCAAGTCAGTGAACAAAAGAGATAGAGATATATGTGCGAGCATGAAGAAACAATCCAACACCAACCATACAAACATACCACATACACATATATATATATGCTATGCAGAAAAACATTTTGTTGTTCATATTTCAGCATAGGTTTGGCACTACATGAGCAAGTCAATGAAAGAAAGAGAAAGAAAAGGGAAAATGTGTGTTTCTTCTTTGTACCAAGTGACATGACCATAGGAGAGTAGAGGTTATACTAGTTCTTTAACCATCAACAGTTGTCTCCCTGACATTGAGCTAGCATGTGCCTTGTGCGCAGGGTGCTCCACTGGTCAGGTGAGAAACAGCCCTGTAACAGCTATAAAGGCAAGGCCAATACAGCAGTTCAGTGGTTACAGTGGTGTTCACTGACTCTTACCAGGTGTTGCAGTCACCTGCATGGCTTGTGTTCAGTTTTCTTCATTTAGGCCAGTCTGCGTCACTTGTGCTGCACTCAGTCACCTGGGTGGCTTGTGTTTAGTTTTCTGTCCCTTGTGCTTTTAAAAGAAAGACTATACAGTTACAGAGGCATTCAGGAAAACAACTACTACACCAGATTTTTTCCTGCTTCGAGAAGCAAACTCAGTCTTTGTTTTCTGAATGGACACATGATGTATGTTCAAGCAGAGAGGTGACAAAGTTGTTGAATGACATGCTTCCCTGTTTGTTCAGTGCTCGGCTTGTACTTCTTTGCACTTTGAGGAGTGCCAGAGTTGTCAGTGACACACTCCACTGGGTGTGCAGTGCTTGGCTTGTACTTTTTGTGTTGTGTGAGCTCTGTGCCACTTTGCCCTGTGAGCTCTGCATCACTTTGAGGAGTGGCACATGTAAACTGGAGATATTGTGTCTTGCCAGTTGGTATCTAGGTAACTTAGGGTTCTTTTACTTCAGGTAAGGCAATCATCTTGGCATGTAATGTGGTTGGACCCTTATCTGACTCACCTCCTCTCTATATACTCTCTATATACTATATATCTCCCTATATACCTGCATATTTATTTGTTTATGACAGTTGCACATGTTTTAGGGTACCGCTTTCCTCAGGGACATGTTGGCAGTTGCCACTTCTCTCATGGTGAATTATAACAAGAGACTTTTAGTTTGCCTCAGTTTCTTTTTTCTGCACCTCTCAGCATCTTGCAATACTCGCTTCAAAAAGGAGATAGAATCATAACGGGGTATTGACAGGGTGGTTGTTACCCGCAAGAGTTTTTCAAGTGAGGCAGGGGAGAGAATCTCGACCACTCACCGGCCCTCCATTGTGTATGTGTACGAGGGCAAGTGGCAAGTCTTGTCCAGCTGGCAACATGAATGCCATCTGTCCCTGAAGTAGCATACTTTTTTTTTCCTGTGGCTGTTTCATGAAGACAAGCTTGCTTCCATCACCATCAGAGGCATTAGAGCAATGCTGTTTTCTTTTTGCCATCTAGGCCCATGGGTAGTCAGTTCTCGCTGTGACATTTTGGACATGCTGCCTACCTTCTTTTGAGAACAGCCTGCTTCTCATTCCCTCTTTTTGACATGGAACTTGGCCTGGGGCAGGATGTTTCTAAACTCCAAGACCTGTGAGCCTCCGTCTTTGGTGCTGTTTTGCAGGGTAATGGAAAGGGCATTTTCCTGTTGGCACTAGCCACTGCAGGAAGAGTCTCTAAACTTCATGCACTGTCATCTGACCCAGTTTTTCCTGCAGTTGCAAGATGATGGTTGTCTGTGACTTGTTAGCAAAGAATCTCTTACTTCTGGTACTACAGCAAGCTCTTGTTGTCCAGTCCTTGTCAGTCTCTGGATGGCATGATCCACATTACCTGCAGGACCTGTTCTGTGTCGCCTGCATTTATCTACAGTGCTCATTGCTAACTAGGTGAAACTAAGCTCATCTCTTTATTCCCCTATGGTTGTAACATCTGGTACAAAGAAGAGGTAAAATTTTGAGAATAAATTCTTTTTCCTTGAAACTTACTAGATGACATGATGTTGAGGCCCTCATGATCTATTGGTTGCATGGGTAGAGTGTTGGTCAAAAAGCCTGTTGTAGTGGCTTTACCTTCATAGTCCTTAGGGAGCTGTTGCTTACCTGACCAGTGGCACACCCTGAACACAAGGCTAGCTCTCTGTCAGGAGAGAAACAACCCCTCCCCATCCCAACAAGTCATGAGAGAGAGTGTGTGTGTGTGTGAGAGCAAGGAGAAACAACTCCTACCCATTCCCTTTCTCTGTTCATATTTCAGTATATACAGTACATTTCAGTATACACACAGACATGCACATGCATGTTTCACAACACACAAAGGCACTGCAGTGCATATTCTTCCTCAAATATTGTATGTTGAATGTTACTTTAGTTTTCATTTTTTGTTGTTTTGGTGTAATGTTTTGTAAATAACAGGTCTATGAATACAAGTCCATGAACTCTTTTTTCTAAGATGGTGATTGGATGGTTTGAAAAGTGCTGATGAGAGGGTGAAAGAAGAATCCGAGAAAGGATTTTAACAGATTTGGGTATGATTCCAGAAAAAAGAAGCAGAAAGAAGAGTTGCCCACTGTGGTGTTTGCCAACCCCTATTATGGTGAGTGTGGGATGCCTCTGAATGTTGCTGCTGCTGATGTGGATGCAGAGGGAGATGAATGTTGCTTCGGAGCTGCAGGTGGTACTGCCACCATGACTACAACCAAAGAGCAGTTGGGGTACCTTCCACAAGCCAGCACTGCGCACCACTTTGTTAAAGTGCCACCCAGCTCAGCAAGAAAAGGACATCACTTGGCATTATTGAAGACTGAAGTTTGTAGACATGGAGATGGCCAGCCTTCTTACAACAGGGATTTGACCAGCCAGGACAGAGAGTTGTATGGCCGGGAGGTGGATGGGCTTATAGACAATCACTATGACTACACAACAGGAGAAAACTACTACGAGTCTCTGGATAACCTGCGGCAGACGATGGAACAGAATCTTCAGAATGAACACCTGGAGGATGACCAGCGCTATGTCCCTTTTGTCTGTGGACCACGTGCTAACCACTAAAGGCAGTGCTTTTTTGTGGTGTTGCACTTTTCTGCTGTGGGGAAACTGACATAACATCTGGATAAGTTAGGAAACTGAGAGTTTGCAGTTTAGGTGCTCCAGAAATAAGCCGTTTACTTCATGGGCAAGCTTATTGAAACTTGTGAGCTCACCCTGGTTCTAGCTTCTACTACAAGATTTATACCACTGCCAAAGGTTATGGAGTATTTTTAAACAGCATGCTTATTGGGTGTAACTACCTAGCTTTTCTTGCATTTCTCTGTTTGTAGTATCATCACTTTTTCACACATTCATATATTTGTGCTCCACAGTCCAAGCAATCAACCTGTGAAGAATTATAGCTGGATACACTGCAACCCATCCTGTAGCCCACACTACAGCTCACTCTGTAACTCTCATGATCTCATTATAGCTCCCTGCAGCTCACACTGCAGGTATGCAACTATACCCAAGCACAGTCTGTATGAAAGCACACAATATTTGGAGTCTTCCCTAGCTTTGCAAGTGAAAGTCAGGTCTTGTAGGGCAAATTCTAATAAACTGAAAACATCTTTTTCGGCATAACACTTTTTTCATTTCTAAGGATACAAGTAGACACAGTTTAAAATTCTAAATTAATATCTTATTGTAATGGATGCAGTTACATTAGGATGTTAATTTAGAATTTATTTAACATCAACTGTCACAACTCACTGTGGCAGTGTTTTCATTATGAGTCCTGAGTAACATTACTGTAGGTTTCTGTGGCAGTTTGTTGAAGGACAAAGTAACATGTTAATAGTGTCTTTCTGGGTGGACAGCGATGAATAAGGAAAGATTTTAGCTGATTACTAAATTCTTTAGCAGGTTGTTATTTTATGGTATGAGACAAAATCTCTTGCTATAACTGAGTACTTTTAAAATGCATGTGCATGACTGCGCACACACACACACTGCTGATTGCCAAGCCCACCATGTGTTGTCTCAGATGCACAGTCTTCAGAAGTAATGGTTTGAAGGTTAGCTCATGATACAATTTGTACACCCTGAAATATAACTCATGGTAAATACAGTGTATTCGCTCTGAAGTGTAACTTGTGGTAAATACAATTTGTACACCCTGAAGTTATAACTCATGGTAAATACAATGTTTACACTCTGAAGTATAACTCATGGTAAATACAGTGTGTATGCTCTGAAGTGTAACTTGTGGTAAATACAGTTTGTACACCCTGAAGTGGGTTTTTCAGGGTATGACTGGACAGCAATTATGGACATAATATGAGGTCAGTTTGTAGCATGATTGTTGGACAAGCCTAATGCTTGTGCTGAACCAAAAATCAAACTGCATTTGTCAAAATGTAAAGGAGGCAGCTAGTCATGCTCAGCATGTGAGTAGTGTATCAAAGTGGAAGCTTATGTGCTATGATCAAGAATATTTTGTTTATGATTAAGAATATTTTGTTTTAAAGTTTTGGCCTTTTATAGTTTTGTAATAAAGTCTTATTTGTAAGCAGTGAGAAATATGCTGAGGTATACTATTTATATTCTTCTTGTTCCTAGTCGCCCCCAGTGGAGCATAGGGCCGCAGTACTATTTATATATAACAAATATTTTGTTTTAAAAAAGATAAAATTTAAATTGTTTTGATTATATAGAGTTTTGTCTTTTCTTTTTTTTTTGAATGTAATTTTATAAAAACGGGTAACTAGTAAAACCAGTACATTGTGGGCACGACGATGAATGTTTTTACTTGAAACAACATAACTGATTCAAATAACTACAAACAACATAAAGCAAGTGCTTAACTCATTCAAATAACTTCATTAGAAATTATTCCTTCGCTTACTACCTAAAGCTCACTTACCCAATGAGGAACAGACAGTCCAAGGGCACTATTAAATAACCTATGTTTAGGAAGAACTTGGAGGTCTACAGAGACCCAACACTGAATTTCTTTCAGAACTATGTAAAAAAATGTCATCAAATCAAACTTTATTGTCTGAGTGAGGAAGTCCAAGACAAATTTGTCTTTTGCTCACAAGCTCAATCACATGTACACATATAACATGTGCATAAGAAACATAATATGAGCATAGCAAACAAATATCTAACCAGCTGCTTATGCAGATCAACGTACAGAACAAAGACAAACTTTATGTATCACAGGCTGAGGGGGAATTTTATCAAAGTATATTAGATGACCCATGGTTTTTGACGCACCAGTTCTGAGAGCTACAGCCTTGTTATTCTAAATTTCTCCAAGAAGGCACAACCCAAGCTCTGCAGACATGCACATACTTGGGGCTTTGGATTGTTAGTCTCTGGAACAGTCTACTTAAAGTAATGATCCAAGCTGTCATTGCATGGTTTCAATAGGTGCTTAGACAAGCATTTTGCATTTCAGGTTTAGATCAAGTTTCCCATTTGTCCAGAGCATTTCAGACTAAGTTCTCACTGGAAGTGGAGTGCAGTCCCACAAAAGTTTGACACAGACTTCTATTTTCCTCAAGGAGTAACAAGAAATAAACTAAGCTTGATAGGCCCTAAGCTTTCTAGGACACATACCTTCATTGCTTTACGTTCTACTCTTGTACCTCATCTTGATGTTGTTCAGCGTGTCTATATGTACCTCACTGTCCACTGCTGTTATCTTGTACCTCATCTTGATGTTCAGTGTGTCTATACATACCTCACTGTCCACTGGCTGTTATCTTTCATTTATTATGATTGGTCTGTGCATCTGTCTTGGTTGTGATGCTGCGCATTAAAAGTTAACATTAATATTATATACTATATAATATGCCTATATACCTATAAACAAAGTGGAGCAAATGTTAGAGAAGATTAAACTGGTTTAGTAGATTTTGTAGCACGTGTATTGGTTTAGTAGGTGAATGATTGGAGAGACTTAAATATTTTGTAAATGTTTACTGACATGGTCATTTGATCCTTGTTTGAGCTTATTAGTGCTAGACAGTCTTGTTTTGTAATCATTTTATTGTATGCTTATTTATAATTTTACTTTAGTCATTGTCTTTATTGTTTGCTTATTTATAATGTTAGATTAGTCATTGTCTTTGTTGTGATCATCAGTCATGTAAATGGGTCTGTTAATGTGATCACTAGGCTAGAAATATGTAACTTTGGTCACAAGTGAATTGACTGTGCTTAATCATGCTTGATAATTTGTTAATGTGATACTTAGTTTGTATTTTGTCAGTACACATGAAAATTGGTTGTGGCGGACTGTGGACAATTGTTGCCATATGCTCCTCCAGCAGTAACAAGGAATAAACAAAAACTCAGACTGAAGGCAAGGCAAGACAGCTTCAGTTTAGTGGCTTCGTCATATTGCTAGGTTGTGATAATTTTTTGTGTCTTACAGTCAGCTAGCCAGAGGCTGGACTGTGACTCACTACAGTTTCAGCAAGTTCAGGCAGGTGTTTTTATTTTTTGTTGTTTTGTTTTCTTAGTTTTAAAAATTGAGAGTGTCAAATTTTGTTAATTTGCAGATCTGTTGAAAGCTGAAAGATATTAAACCTCCAGGAGTGTAATGTCTTACTTAAGTAGAAAAAGTAATTATGTGCAATTTAATGGTTTCTGTAGTTGAAACTGTGAAAGATACAGTATCTGAATTTTTGCTTTGCATCAAGGTTTCTTATCTACAAAATCATTATGCAGATGTCATAAAACATCTGGTGTTGAATTTGATGTAAAGTTTAAGGTTTGTCCTATTATCTGATCTTTTTATTATATAATGGTACTGTCAGGCCAGTCACCCTACTCTCTGTAATCATCAGTCATAAAGTGACACCTGAATATTGTTGTCTCTCTTGTTCACTAGAAGTGGCCAAATGATAATGATGAAACAAAGAACCAATCATGTTGTCATATTGGTCACATTGGTAATAACAAAACAACAGGACAAACTGTCATAAGTAATAGTGGCCAGATTGTTTCTTCATTTAGTGTTTGACTGGTACCAGTGATAACCGGCCATTCTTTTCTGCCTAGATTGGTCATTGGAAGAAGATGCTACAAAGACAGAGCTTGCGACTCTGACTTTCTTGTTCTGACCAGGTTTCTGGCTTGTCAAGCAGTAGTCAGTCCTTCATGCTATGGAACATGTATGATAGTTGTATCAGTGAAGCTTTACACATCAGAATATGTATTATCTGTTAATAGCATTATGGCTTACGCGTTGGAACATGTATAACAAATGACAAATCTTCATCTACGAGGGTGACAGAATAAGCAACGGTTATGCTTTTGTACATCTAATTGAGCTTGAGAGACCCTTTTATTGTGTTGGTAGAGAAGATATAGAAAGTTAAGGGGTCATTTTGTCTGTTAATATTTTAAAGATGAACATACTCTTGTTTGATTTTAGTCTGGTTAGCAGCCGTAGAATCCCTAGAGACTGGAAATGGCGAGTCTGTATTTTCAGTTTGAGTAAAACTGATTTGATAGCCCTTTTTTGAATGTTAATAAGTAGCCTCATCAAAGCACCGCTAGCAGAGTCCCACAGGGGGGAAGGTTCTGTCTCTTTTGTCGTGTTGTTATTAGCATGACTTCTGTTTTGATAGGGTTAAGTGTCATGTGATTTAGTTCACTCCAGGACTGAAGCTCATCAGCACTTTATTGTACTGTGTGAGAGCTGCCAATGGCAATGTTTGCGACTTGCTTGTATTGTTGTGTCGTCTGCAAACATTTCACATGATCGTAAGATATGAAGGGGATGGTTATTTATTAGACCCAGAACAGAAGAGGACCTAAGACTTAGCCTTGTTGGACATAGATTTCACTTCAACGGGATCCAACAATTGATTTTTCACGGTCACTCTCTGAGTTCTGTTTCAGAGAAAAGGATTTAAGGAATAGGATGGATGGAGCAGTTGCTAAGATTGTAAAGTTCTAATTTTTTATTAGCAGGTCATGATCACTGATGTCAAAAGCTTTGGCAAAGTCTACAAAGAGAACTGCAGTATAATGATTGTTATGTTGTTTAGCCACTGTTGTTCTAGAGATGTTAGTGCCACGTGGCAAGAGTGTTTGGGTCTAAATCCTGATTGACTGGTATGGAGAAGTTTATGTTTCATTAGGCATTTGGAGGTGAGTGTGAATGTGTTTTTCCAAGGGTTTGGAGAGTGATGAAAGAATTGAGTTGATTGTTCTTTCAGTGAAGCTTTACACATCAGATATGACATGCATTACACATAGCATGAGCTGCTGATATCAGAGATGTTTACATGTCAAAACATGATTTGTGGACGTCAACACATTTTTATTGCGTAGGAATACTGGGTGCTGTCCTTTTTGTGCAGAGGTGTAAAATTGAGCAGGTGTTGTCTTTCTGCCTGTTGTCTAGAATTGGGAGTTCTATTTTCCAGACAAGAGGCATTCTGTCCTGATGTCATAAACTCCATCGTATATTATCTCCCAATACTGTTTGCATCAGCTTGTTATAATTTGGTGTTTGCCACTAATATGTTCTACTGAAACTTTATCAGGGTTCAGTCATTTTTTTAACTGTATCGTTGGTTGTATGATGACATATATTCTTGTGTTCATCATGTCACTTTAACAACCACAGGTTTTTTGACACGTTTATTAGCTATAACTGTAAAGATCATCGATTTCCTTTAAAAGTCATTGAGTGCATGGTGCTGCTTTTTAATTTATTGGTTCGTGTCGCCGCATAATTGTAGTGTAGGGTATAATTATATCATTGTAAAGATAGCTGCTTTTGTGATTCGAGGTCGTACAATGTATACATTAAGGTTACTGTTGAGGTCAAAGCGATGTGTTTAATGTATGTTACTGTAGGATTACTGTTTAGTGGTAATCTTAGGTCACAGTAAAGATCACACCTTACACTGGACTGTTTGTTATTTTGCTGCAAGTACTGACAGTTACTGTTGAGCGTCTGCCACTAAGAACATGTGTTGTTGTCAGTCACTGTAGTAGACACCTTTGCTAACTCCTTAATTTTAATCAGAATCACTAAATTGTGCCAAAACATTGCTAGACTTTCTTGAGTAGGAAGAGGACTCTAATTTTAATGACATCCGAACACTTCGCAATAAAATTGAAGCGCGCAAGAACACGTGACCACCGAAAACATCTTTGGGCCATATTGGTTGAATGTTTGGGGTTTCTTTGGGCAATGCACGATTGGCCCAAGACTGGCCCAAGATTGGGATAAGCGTGGCCCAACTATCACCTACAAGGAAGATCCAATAGAGAGGCCAAGGAAGAGCCCATATTGGTAGCAAGGCAGACCAAGGATGCACCAAGCTTGGCCGAATCTTGGTGCGTTTGCTGGGAAGCAGCGTCTGCTGTCTGATTTCTCAGGAAAACACAAGAAAAGTAAGAATTTGACTGTACAACCCCCATTCTAGCATTTGAGAATTACTACAATTATTTGGGATTATCCGTGATTTTGTAGTATCCGGATGGCGGGTGCCGATCATTATACCGGGCAATGGAGGTTCCACTGTATGTGAAGACCCGAGCACAGCGCCAGGAAGTACACCCAGTTGAATTGTCCTTGGAATCCCGCCTCTACCCTGGAACCACAAAGAGTAAAGGACCGACACTAATCAGGTTAAAATGAGTTTTGGAGCCGTGATCAGCATTCACTGCAATGTATAATTAAAGGCACATGATATGAGTTTACTGTAATCACGTGTGCATGCGCCGACAGATAATGTGCCTGAAGGACATGGCGGAAATGTTTCAATCCGTTCCTAACCTGACGTTTCCGTTTCTCCAACGCCGTCAATTTGTGTCATGCCTGTTGTCCTCCTCCTCATGATGGATGTTGATAGCAACCTCTTGGTTTACAGAACTCCGCGATATCGCAACTGTCCTGTTGTCAGCGGGCTTCCCCAGGTCGATAGGTACCCTCCTTATCCACCCGTGCCACACACACTCTTCTAATTAGCCGAGGCCACGTGCACCCAGACAGACGTGTGTCCCCCAGTCAGGAAGATAAGAACTCGGTACAAGAAGAGAAGGGGCGACACTGTAGAGAAGTGATGAGACTGAGGCGCTATCGCAGTGACCTCGTGTACAGGTGCTAACAGACAGAGAAAGGTGCGTGGAGATGAACTCTGAACCAATCACCCATGGTCTTTTATGTCTTGATGACAAGCATTTCACAACACTGTATTGTCCACACTGTATTATCAACACTGTATTATCAACACTGTATTGCCCACACTGTATTATCAACACTGTATTGCCCACACTGTATTATCAACACAGTATTATCAACACAGTATTGTCCACACTGTATTATCCACACTGTATTATCAACACTGTATCGCCCACACTGTATTATCAACACAGTATTATCAACACTGTATTATCAACACTGTATTATCAACACTGTATTGCCCACACTGTATTATCAACACTGTATCGCCCACACTGTATTATCAAAACAGTATTATCAACACTGTATTGCCCACACTGTATTATCAACACTGTATTGCCCACACTGTATTATCAACACTGTATTGTCAACACTGTATCGCCCACACTGTATTATCAACACTGTATTATCAACACTGTATTGCCCACACTGTATTATCAACACTGTATTGCCCACACTGTATTATCAACACTGTATTATCAACACTGTATTATCAAAACAGTATTCCACACTGTATTATCAACACTGTATTATCAACACTGTATTGCCCACACTGTATTATCAACACTGTATTATCAACACTGTATTGCCCACACTGTATTATCAACACTGTATTGCCCACACTGTATTATCAACACTGTATTGCCCACACTGTATTATCAACACTGTATTATCAACACTGTATTATCAAAACAGTATTGCCCACACTGTATTATCAACACTGTATTGCCCACACTGTATTATCAACACTGTATTATCAACACTGTATTATCAACACTGTATTGCCCACACTGTATTATCAACACTGTATTGCCCACACTGTATTATCAACACTGTATTGCCCACACTGTATTATCAACACTGTATTATCAACACTGTATTATCAACACTGTATTGCCCACACTGTATTATCAACACTGTATTGCCACACTGTATTATCAACACTGTACACACTGTATTATCAAAACAGTATTGCCCACACTGTATTATCAAAACAGTATTGCCCACACAGTATTATCAACACTGTATTATCAACACTGTATTATCAACACTGTATTATCAACACTGTATTGCCCACACTGTATTATCAACACTGTATTGCCCACACTGTATTATCAACACTGTATTGCCCACACTGTATTATCAACACTGTATTTGCCCACACTGTATTATCAAAACAGTATTGCCCACACTGTATTATCAAAACAGTATTGCCCACACTGTATTATCAACACTGTATTATCAACACAGTATTGCCCACACAGTATTATCAACACTGTATTATCAACACTGTATTATCAACACTGTATTGCCCACACTGTATTATCAACACTGTATTGCCCACACTGTATTATCAAAACAGTATTGCCCACACTGTATTATCAACACAGTATTGCCCACACAGTATTATCAACACAGTATTGCCCACACAGTATTATCAACACAGTATTGCCCACACAGTATTATCAACACAGTATTGCCCACACAGTATTATCAACACAGTATTGCCCACACTGTATTATCAACACTGTATTGCCCACACTGTATTATCAACACTGTATTGCCCACACAGTATTATCAACACTGTATTATCAACACAGTATTGCCCACACAGTATTATCAACACTGTATTATCAACACTGTATTGCCCACACTGTATTATCAACACTGTATTGCCCACACTGTATTATCAACACTGTATTGCCCACACTGTATTATCAAAACAGTATTGCCCACACTGTATTATCAACACAGTATTACCCACACTGTATTATCAACACAGTATTATCAACACAGTATTATCAACACAGTATTGCCCACACAGTATTATCAACACAGTATTGCCCACACAGTATTATCAACACTGTGCAAGTCGACTTGCCATCTTCACACCTCCTGGACGCATATCCAGATGTGTTCAATGAGGCCCAAGGCAACGTACCTGGCGTTGTACACCTTGAAGTTGACTCGACTGTTCCACCTGTCACAGCCCCTAGTGGACGGGTACCTCATGTAATGATGGACAAGCTCAGCAAGGAGTTGAAAAGATTGACGAAAAGAGGAGTAATCACACCAGTGGACCAACCAACTGACTGGGTCAGCCGGATGGTCCTTGCGATAAAGAAGTCAGGCAAGTTGTGGGTATGCATTGACCCTCGTCCTCTCAACAAAGCACTCGAGCGAGAACGGTATCCCTTTACTATTATGGAAGATATCCTACCAAACTTAGCAAATGCTAAACTGTTCTCCAAACTCGATCTCACGGATGCCTACTGGCATGTCCATCTAGACGAAGAGTCTAGTCTACTGACAACATTCCAGACTCCATACGGACGTTACAGATGGAAACTTCCATTTGGGATTTGTGTAAGCTCAGAACTGTTCCAGAAGCGGTTGAACATAGCTCTTGAAGGCCTCCATGGAGTGATTGGTGTCAGATGACATCGTCATCTATGGATCAGGACACACAACTGAAGAAGCATCCGTGGATCATAAAAACCTAATTGCTCTGCTCAACAGGTGCTCAATCGGTATAAAACTAAACAAAGAGAAAGCCGAGATCAGAAGACAGAAATCACATTCCTTGGTCACAGGATCACTAGCGAAGGTCTGAAGATTGACCCAGAAAAGGTGAAGGCAGTCCTTGACATGCCGAAACCAAGCAACGTAGAAGACGTCAGGCGACTCTGTGGATTCGTCAACTACCTGTCAAAATTTCTGCCCCGTCTGTCTCAAACATTGGAGCCGATTCGCCAGCTGATGTGTGCTGACGTATGTGGTGGTGGAGAGAGAAGCATGACAAGGCATTCCAGGCAGTGAAGAAGCTAGTGACAGAAGCTCCTATATTGGCTTTCTACGACCCAAAGGAAGAACTTACCATTCAGTGTGATGCGAGCAAGAATGGTTTGGGTGCTGTTCTCATGCAAAATGGAAAGCCAATCGCCTATACAAGCCGCTCAATGACTGAAACTGAAACCAGATATTAGCAGATTGAGAAGGAAACTCTAGCATTAGCTGTTGCCCTGGATAAGTTCCATCAATATGCCTTTGGTCGCCATGTAAACATAGAAAGTGACCACAAGCCGCTGGAAGCAATCATGAACAAACCGCTGTCGTCAGCGCCACGCAGACTCCAAGGCATGATGCTGAGGATCCAGGGATACGACGTCACAGTTCGGTACAAGAGAGGCAAGGACATGCTTCTTGCTGATACTCTCTGCAGAGCCTACCTGAAGAACTCGCAGAACAACCAGAAGCGAGTTTGAGCCCTCTGCTGACCCCCCTGCTGACCCTGTCCCTAGTCCCACTCCATCTGACCTTGCTGCGCCTCTCCCCACAACTGACCTCCGGAGCCCTGCAGCTATTCAGCCCACGACGACCTGCAGGCGACAACTTGTCACACCACAAGTGGAGTCTGACAGTCCGGCAGGATCCAATCCTTTCATGTCTCCACAACCCCAGTGCGGTCTGCAGCACCAACTACTCGAACACGTTCCGGTCGGGAGGTTAAAATACCCAAAATGGAAGACTTTGTATATGGACTGTACGACCTATGTATGAATCTGTGTCACAACAATGACGAACAGTACTAACGTTCGAAACCGCGACTAATCCTCGACTTAGCTCTTATTTCTTTGTGTTGATTTGTTTATTGAACTTTTTAAACGGGGGAGGATGTTAAAATATCCTTGTTATGTCCCTTGTTTCCCCTCTCTTGTATCCGAGTTTCTAAACAAGTAGCAGCTTGTCTCGGAGTGTTGCGGTCTGTCTGTCACCAGTCAGCACACCAAACATAACACCTACCTCACCTACATTACACAACGGACATGTGCAATATGCATTACTATATATTAACTGCTGTATAGGGAATGTATGGCAGCTTAACCTACTTTAGTAAAGTTGATAAAGAGTTGTGGAGAAAGTAGTTCTCAAGACTAAAATATTCTGTAAACAGGTGCCGGCAACCCCTCCCGCAGAAATCGTTTCAAAGTAGTTCACGGACTATGAGGAGCAGGAAACACGACTTTTAAATCACAGTAAAGACCCACTTCTCGTCACGTGTTCAGAGTATACACTATATGTGTATGCTGAGTGTGACGGGTAGAATGATGTGTAGTTTGTGAGGATACCCGGTACCCGGCACGACACTCGGCAAGTTGTCCGTGTGGCGCGTGTTGATGGTGGGGTCGGTATTTGTGCTCGCGTTCACAAACTTTCTCACGGATATTGATGTTTACACATTGAATTGAGTCAGTAAACATTGGCGGACATGTCTGTGTAGTTCTCAATGACGTCACAGTTCTACATCACAACAAACGATGACGCAAAATATTGTCAGGTCACATGGGATAATTTTCAAATGTTTGTGATCGGTTGGTTAGAAATGTCCGCAGGGCTCCTTTACTAGACTAGGCAGGCTTTGTCAGTCTCTCTCTCACACACGCAACAACAAGACGAGCAATGGACTTGGCTAGCTTTGATATTCTCTCCCTGAATAGGAGCTCTACGTTTATTATGTCAATATAAACTAGTTATTTCTGTCACTGTGAAATGCTACATCAAACGGAGTGATGGAAGATGAAGAGCAAACCGCAAGAAGAAGACAATCCTATGGTCTCCCTGCTTGTCTGTCTTTCTGTCCGTCTGTGGACCTGTCAAGCTAAGCCTGCCCAGTGCCATTGTAACAGTGAGGCAAGGTTGCCAGTGCCAGGAGCGAAGGACTAAAATACTAGTAAGGAAACAGCAACAGGTGGTTTTATTCAGGCCAAACCTGCACACCTGGAGGAAAAGACAGGTGCCAGTTGTTGCACGTGGCTTACCTGCGTATCAAACAGACCATGGACTGTTGACACCTTAGTAACATTTTGCAGTCTTATATTCTTCTTTACAATTTTTTACTAAAACATTGTGGTCTTGGACCATGAACTCATTTACAATATTTAGTAACAATGAGACTCTTTACAATTAAGGAAGATGAATTTTAAGGATTTTACAAGAGAATTTGTGGCAGCAAGGCGACACATTTGTATACGTCAACATTCATCCCGCAACATTTTCAAACTTCACTTGATCGAACCCTCTCACGAAGCACAAAAGAAACAACGCGCATGCCTAGGAAAGGATGAGACGCCTAAGACAGGTGGCGCTGTATATCAGGAGAAGGCTACATGGCAGGTGGCGCCACATGGTGCAGAGACAGGTGCCCTAGAACATCGTCGAGGACTCTCTCCAGACGCAGGAAGGGCTCGCCCGTGATGGTGCACTGTCTGCTGGTCAAACTACTCAGCAGGAAGGCCAAGGGCAGCACCAGCACGAGCAGTCGCCTCAGCGTGCCCCACGTGCCCGGGCAGAGAGCCCATTTGTCTGCCGTAGTTACCGCTGTTTCGTCAGCTTGTGCCCTGACTCCATGTGCATGCTCAGCTGACCCACCACACCTGTCTTGGTCTGGTTGCCTGACAACCATTTCCCTTGAACCATCTGTTGTGCTGTCCCGGTCGCTGCTGTCAGTCCCGAACCCAGTTCTGCTCCGACCTTGGTTTAGGTTAAGCTCGACCTCGACACACTGGTCTTGAGCTCGAGATGTTGCGGAAAACAGTGGATCTGAATGTCGAGAAATGGACAAATCGGAGGTGACGGGTTCACGCAAGGACGCGGAGAAAGCTGTCGGCTTGTTGAAACTAGTATTCGAGGCAAGAGAAGTAGTTAAGTGAGCTGGGGGCGAGTCGGGGTCCGACAGAACTTCAGGCCAATCACAACCGCCACGCTCTGCACACACGGCGGCTTGTGTAGTACTGGCGTCACGTGGACTTTGGGGAAACGCCCTAACGGATGGGTTAGTGACTACCGCACTCCTCGGGGAAGTTCTTGGTGAGGTGCGCTCTCTCGAGGCGGTCTTCGTGGGGGTCCTTGGTGACATGGGGTCAAACAAGGTGGTGTTCGGGGAGATTTTCGGTGAGCTGGAGCCTGATACTACACTCATTGCGATATTCGACGACGTTTCCCTGGTGCTCCTTTGTTTCCCTGGTGAGATGAGGATCTCTGGCGACGAGGGGCCAGATACAACACTTCTTGGGGATACAACACTTGTACCTGGTGACGTAGAATGTGAAGCAGTCCTCGCGGTGGTCCTTGGTGACGTACAGTCCTTCGCGGCAGTCCTAGTTAGGGTCACAGATGAAGAAGGGTCATGTGCCGCATTGGCGCTACTGGAGTATTCACAATGTAAGAAACTTTTACTAGAGTAAGGGAATCGGAAAGGCCCATCAACTGTTGAGGCAGATGACAACGCAGTCTTGGCTAGCAGCGATGATTCTTTTCTGGGTGAATCAGGAGGCTGTTTGTTGCCGGAATCTAAGGAGAGAGCGGATATAGGGGTTCTGGGGAATGCTGTTAGCTGGTTGGCAGACAAAGCAGACGGTAACCTTTTTCTATCGTTTGTCAATTGACTTATCGTTACAGTAGGGCAAGAAGATTGCTTTCTGTTGAGATCGCTTGAAACACAAGCTTTGATAGAAGAGGCGGCAAGAAACCTCGGAGGATTAGTAGGTCCAGAATGTGAAACTTTTCCAGATGGACTGGTAGCAGCGATGTAAGGGAAGGAAGACTTGCTGGCTGTGTACCTGGAGCCTCGACTTGGTGGAGACCTGTTTCTGTGCAGAGGAAAGGCAGCAAGAGAACTGCCACGGATAGAAGACTTACGTAAGTTAGAGTCACAAAAGGCTAGCAACTTGCTTGCAGATAAAGATTTATTTTCCCCTGATCCATGGACGGCGAGAGACATACTTTGCGAGGTGGGGTATTTGGAGACATTCGAGCCGAAGGGAGACGAAAGATTAGTGGCTTTGGTAGCAACAGCATCTTCCTTAGACCGCAAGGTGCCAGGAGCAGCCTTACTGTCACCTCCGAGCTGAGTTCTTTTTTCCCCGCTCTGCACTCGTGCTTGATTGGTGGACGCCGTTTGATTCTGGAAGCCGTTATGCAGGGTGGCGGTGATGTGGCCGGTGATCAGTCGACGTGTCAACAGGGCGTCGTGCAATGATTGGCTGGATACATTTCCCTTTTGCCCAGCCACTTCTTGCTGCCTACCTTTGCTGGGCTGGCTGCCATCACTATGACCTTGTCGTGTGGTCAGACACTCCTTGTTGGCTGTACAGGACCTAGCTATCTTCTCCTCACAAGTCAGGTGCCTTTCAGAACCTCCTCCCCATGAAGCATTTATCTGAGAGGCATTGGGAATGGAAGTCGGGGTATGTGGCGCATTTCTATGGTCCACCGAGTACTTGCAGGATACATTGTCATCGGGTCGCTTGTCAAAAGACTCCTTGCCATTGTCTTTACCTGTCATTAAAAACACTTGTGACGGCCGTGATACTGTGACTACATCCGGCTGTGGCATGGCTGTCTGCTGAAATGCCCCTTGACCTTTTTTGCCATCGTTTCTTGAGGTCGTTGCAACATTTGTTCCTTCTCTGGACCCGCCAGTAGCCCAGGTTTTGTTAAGCAGATTCAGACTCCTTACTATGTCGTCGTGTAGAGCCTCACCTCTTCTGCGAAGACACTCGTAATCCAGACACTTGCCCAGGTGGTGTAAGCGTTTGCTCACAGAAACCGACTTTATTTGGGGGTCATACTCGTTGTAGAATCTTTCTCCTGCGTGATTTTTCAATCGGTTGGGGGTGTGAGATGATGATAGGTGAGGCAGAAATACTTGTCTCCGTCTGTAATTGTACTCAAAGACATATTCACCATCCAGCTGCTGAGAAAAGTTCATGTTGGTCTGCACCTCCCGACAGTTTCGCCGGCGCGACCCATGCCCACGTGACGTCACGTGTCGGCCTGCCGGCAGACTGTTGTTGTTCTGTGTCAGCAAGATAGCGGTCCCATAGGCCAGCAGGTCGTCAACCGAAGACTGATAGTCACCACGGCTATGTTGAGAGCGGCTAATCTGAGGGGGATAATCTTCACAATCCCCATGAACCTGCTCCTCCGTCTTAAGGAGGTCCTTTCTGGGCGGCCGAGTCTCAACAGCCTTTGGTGCTCGCTGTACACCAGCATGAGTAGCAGACCACGAACTCTGCACTTTGGACAGCGCGCCCTGCTTCTACAGTGTTCCGACTCTCGATATTGCCACTCCTGTAGTCCGGTGTTTGGTAACTCGCTGTCAACAGCCACGTGTACATGAGGCATGTCGGTCTTTGGGGGCTCTTGGGTGGGCTGCGGACTTAGCTTTGCGGGAAAACGAGCTTGCGCAGACTTGTGAGATTTCTGTTTACAGCCAGTCGCGTGGCGAGTAGGTGGAGTGGGCGAGTTGTCCCGGAGATGCTGGTGTGGCTGTGGCGGGTTGACAGTTGCAACGAAGACTTTGCGAGACAACTCGGGCAGCATTTCCACTGCCACCTCACCGCCGCTAACGTCAGCCTTCCTCTTGCGGGACAACAGCCTGGTGCCACCCTCCTGGCTGACGTCTGCCTGACGTCCAGTCATCTGCCTCGGCCATGCTTCTCGCGAACGCATTTCTTGTTGGGCAGACGGCATCTGGGAGACAACCAATGCAGGGGCACGGCACCTCGCTACTTGTGCTCGGCGACACCTGTAACCATGGCGACAGCAACACCGCCGTGAGATTCACATTTCTGTTAAACATTTAGCGCATACCAGAAATAATCAGAACAATGTTTAGCCTAAAAATCTCAAAGTGTTCCTAGACATTTAGTATACACCAGAGGTAATTACAACACTGTTTAGGTTAACACTTAGGGTGTTTATCCATTTGGTTCACAACAGTGAGGGTCGAAATTCATTTTTTCATTCATTTTCATTCATTTGTCTCTGGTGCGAGTCGTTGTGAGAAGCACAGGAATAGACGCGGCACCTGACCGTTCTTCATCGCTGACTCGCCGTCTTGCTTCAGCTTCTCCAACCCAACACCTTTCCTCCAAAGTCTCGCCCTCTTGGCTTAACACTCGGCCTCGAGATACAACATGGCGCTCGAAGCTGAAGTCGTTTTGACTGTTGACCGGTTGGTCCGTCCACTAACGTCGTGTCATGACATAGAAGCGTCTTTCAAGGTTCTCGTTTCCCTATTTTGCTTCGCACATCGGCACAGACATACAACAAGGGATGTCATTGGTCACTCACTCACTATCCAATCATCCAATAGCTAACACCGACAAAAGAAAGAGCTCTCTACTGATGAGCTCTCTGCCCTCTGCCCTCCTACAAGTCGCGTGAAGGACAGGTGACTAACCCCTTCCCCGTCAACCTGGCGAACAGGTGTGAGACCCCTGAGGTGTCAGTCTCTCCCTAGGTGCCGTTGACACCTCTGCCGACTGGCTGGTCGCGCTTGGCTGCTTTAACACTTACGGCTGTCTACTCCATCCATTACCTCTACGCTCCTACTCCACACAATCACAACACCTCTACGCTCCTACTCCACACAACACTTCTATGATCCTACTCCACACAATTACAACACCTCTACACTCCTACTCCACACAATTACAACACCTCTACACTCCTACTCCACACAATTACTACACCTCTACACTCCTACAACAATTACACACTCTACACAACAATTACAACACGTCTACACTCCTACTTCACACAATTACAACACCTCTACACTCCTACTCCACACAATTACAACACCTCTACACTCCTACTTCACACAATCACAACACCTCTACACTCCTACTCCACACAATTACAACACCTCTACACTCCTACTCCACACAATTACAACACCTCTACGCTCCTACTCCACACAACACCTCTACACTCCTACTCCACACCAATTACCAACACCTCTACACTCCTACTCCACACAATTACAACACCTCTACACTCCTACTCCACACACAACCTCTACGCTCCTACTCACACAATTACAACACTCTACGCTCCTACTCCACACAATTACAACACCTTACGCTCCTACTCCACACAACACCTCTACGCTCCTACTCCACACAATTACAACACCTACACTCCTACTCCACACAACACTCTACACTCCTACTCCACACAACACCTCTACGCTCCTACTCCACACAATTATAATACCTCTACACTCCTACTTCACACAATTACAACACCTCTACACTCCTACTCCACACAATTACAACACCTCTACACTCCTACTCCACACAATTATAATACCTCTATGCTCCTAATCCACACAATTACAACACCTCTACGCTCCTACTCCACACAATTACAACACCTCTACACTCCTACCACACAACACCTCTACACTCCTACTCTCACACAACACCTCTACGCTCCTACTCCACACAATTATAATACCTCTACACTCCTACTTCACACAATTACAACACCTCTACACTCCTACTCCACACAATTACAACACCTCTACACTCCTACTCCACACAATTATAATACCTCTACACTCCTACTTCACACAATTACAACACCTCTACGCTCCTACTCCACACAATTATAATACCTCTACGCTCCTAATCCACACAATTACAACACCTCTACGCTCCTACTCCACACAATTACTACACCTCTACACTCCTACTCCACACAATTATAATACCTCTACACTCCTACTCCACACAATTACAACACCTCTACGCTCCTACTCCACACAATTACTACACCTCTACACTCCTACTCCACACAATTATAATACCTCTACACTCCTACTCCACACATTACAAACACCTCTACGCTCCTACTCCACACAATTACTACACCTCTACACTCCTACTTCCACACCAATTACAACACCTCTACACTCCTACTCCACACAATCACAACACCTCTACACTCCTACTCCACACAATTATAATACCTCTACACTCCTACTTCACACAATTACACACCTCTACGCTCCTACTTCCAACAATTATAATACCTCTACACTCCTACTTCACACAATTACAACACCTCTACACTCCTACTCCACACAATTACAACACCTCTACACTCCTACTCCACACAATTACAACACCTCTACACTCCTACTCCACACAATTACAGAGCCGTTTGAGAGGAAATTACTCCGCCATGCTGGAGGTCTGTCATGCACTCCCTACATCATGCGGCCAACACAAAATACTTGATACTAAATGTGGGAGAGGAAACGTCATGTGACTTCTCAAACCAACTAGTCAAACGTATACAAAATTAGGGGCCTATAAAATATTCCAATTTATGTCATTAACAAGGCCAAAACTTATCTGGGATTAGCAAAGCCCGGGACCTGGTGGTGCGCTTTGAGCGGAGTGAGGTTCTGCCTGTGCCATGTGTAGAGCAAGACTGCTTGCATCTCACGTTTGTCACAAGGTGAGCACTTCAGACTACTTGACCCACAATCACCTCCTCTGGGAGGGGCGGCAGCCTCAAGAGCAAATGGTGGAGGAAGTAAAGATTGCAGATTTGCATTGCGTGCTTAGCCTCTTATGCTTGTTGATGATGATGTTGATGATGTTGTTGATGTACCTAGCATGTCGTTAGAATATGGCTGAACTAAGTGACAATCTCTTTCTGACGTGTTAATTGTGACTGTGGTTTGTGACTGTTGATTGTGACCGTGCTGTTCATGACTGTTGTTTGTGACTGTTGTCACTGTTCAGTCAGTTCACTCTAAACCCTGACCGTGCTGTAATGATAGACAAGTGATGAAATCCCACTTGACGATAGTTGAATGACGACATTTTACTTAGCCCATTTGCAGTTCCTCGTTGAACTTGGCAAAGGTAATCATCGATAGTGAGTGAGTGTGTAGAGGTGTGGGTGTGGTAGTTAAGAATAGACTGACTCACTACATATCTGGATTAGGGTTAAGGAGCATATATAACTATAGTTAGTGCTAACGGGACACCCTAGATAACTAGCCAAGCTAGGGAACGAGATCATTGGCAAACTTGCCTGTTCTTTTGCATTTCCTTTATATTTTAGTAATTTGTATAATCCTCTCGATGATTAATAACTGTAATATACTAATATGCCTTGAGTTGTTTATTGGGGTGATGCATGCTGGGGGCTCGAGCTAATTAAGAGTGTAAATAAGCAATTTAGTATAGGTGCATGCGGTCAATGTCGACGTGAGTGGTGGAGGTATCGAGAGTGGGATAGGCCGGGGCGACGGAAATCATAACCTCTACCATCTCCACGTGCTCCCACCCCAGAGTTTCAAGACACACATCTATTTCACACAGTAACCTCAAAATTTGTTCCCACAATTGTTACCCCAAGCTATTTTCATACCCACAAATTTCAGGTACAGTCACCCTCCCCAACTATTTTGACACAGAAGTGTCACTCATACACAAATATAGCTCAGCCAACAACATTGCACTTACAGCACACATAGGTACATGTGTTCACCTGTATTCAGTGTCGTAATATGTGGGAGTTGCAATGTGCACAGAAAGCCACTTGTTGGCAGCCTGTTTCGTCAGCGTTGGCACAGCTACACACGTCTCTTCTGGTACAGATACCCGTACACACGTCTCTTCTGGTACAGATACCCGTACACACGTCTCTTCTGGTACAGATACCCGTACACACGTCTCTTCTGGTACAGATACCCGTACACACGTCTCTGCTGTGCAGGCGATCTGAGAGGAAACCAGGAGGTGAGAGAGGAGGTTTTACAGAAGAGCATTGTACTCTGTTTGAAATCAGCATCTGAGACAGGTGTACAGAAGGGGTGTTGCCATTTTCTGTCCTCACAGACATTCAGATTGTCAAGGACTCAAGGTCAAGGTGTTCTGCGGGGATTTGCGGATGTGACATGTGCACGAATGGTGTGTAAATAAGTTCCGCAACAGGATGCATGGAGCTGATGTCCAGATGTTCTTACGGATCTACAAGTGTATACAAGAATGTTTAGATAGAATATTGAGAAGACTCCGATGTCAAAGAAATACTAGAGACAGAGCGACAGACAGAGAAAGAGAGAGACAGAGAGCTTACCACACAGGCTCCCTGGCGCCTGGGTCTCCTGACGTCATCACCATGTGACGTGGATGTCGCCACAAAGGGAAGGCCTGTAAGCATAAGCTACGTCATTAGTGACGACCTTAGAGACCGGCCACAGCACACAACACAGCATAAAACAAAACACAACACAAAACACAGCATAAAACACAACACAAAGCACAGCGCAAAACACAACACAGCATAAAACACAAACCACAGCACAAAATACAACACAAACCACAGCACAACACAGCATAAAACAAGACACAGCACAAAGCACAGCACAAAATACAACACAAACCACAGCACAACACTATACAACGTGACTGATCGCCAGGAACAGTTCAAGATAGTGCTCATAATAGCAATACAGATTCAAAAAATAAACAGCAGTCGCTCTATACACACAACATGACTCTATACTCACAACAGCACAGCGCTATATACACTCACAACACGACTTTATACTCACAACAGGAGAGCGCTACACACACTCACAACACGACTTTATACTCACACCAACAGAGAGCTACACACACTCACAACATGACTCTATACTCACACCAACAGAGAGCTACACACACTCACAACACGACTCTATACTCACACCAACAGAGCGCTACACACACTCACAACACGACTCTATACTCACAACACGACTCTATACTCACAACAGCAGAGCGCTATATACGCACAGCAGGAGGGAGAGAGAGGTATGTACTTACAACAGGAGTTACAAACAGTGTTATACGTATTGACACGCAGCAGGAGAGCTCGTAATCACTCACACTATCAACTATGCTCCACTCTGCCATGACTAGTGCCCACCTTAGCCATTAACATGTGGAAGTGGAGATGCTAGCCTATGTTGGAGTCCTGCTCATAGAATTGTTCCAGCGCCTTCAACACGGCCCCGCCCCACCTCGTACAGCGCCCCCTAGACCTGCATGCTAACACCAGTCTAGTTCTGTGGAAACCATCATTCCTGAAGGACTGACTACAGGTACTGCAGGGTCTAGCTCGTCTGAAAGGGTAAGTCTGTCAATGACTGGAATGATCCTTTAGGAGAGCACACGATGAAGGAGATGGCACTTCTCTTCCCACTAATCCAAATCACGTGACAGCAGGTACAGAGGGCTGCCAGTTTAAGTACTGTGGTACAGTGATAGACAGAAGGCTCTCCTTCAGTGATCACGTGAACCAGGTGTACAGACAGGCCCAGCAAACACCTTTTTATGAAACTCCGCAGCTTCAGCGTCAGCTCTGGGGTGCTGGAGACTGTGTACAGGTCTCTTGTTGACAGCATTCTCACATTTAACATCGCCGCCTGGTGAGGTCACCGCCATGTCAAAGACAAGGCAAGGCTGGCCAGAGTCATCCACCAGGAAAATAAAATTATTGGCACACCACAGCTGCCACTCTCTGACTTGTACCTTCATGCAGTCAGAAAGATGGCATACAACATCACCTCAGACCAAACACACCCTCTCCATCCCAAATGTCATCTGTAGGTGCTACAAAGTGCCACGTGCATGGAAAGCAGCCTACCAGAGGTCCTTCGTGCCAACGGCCATCACCATCCTGGATAAAAGGCACAGAGACTCGTAGGTCTACCACATCACCTGGTGTCCTCCTTATGCGGTTCATATGTATGTGTGAAAGGGTGTAGGTGTTCGTGTTTGTTCAATGTTGTGTATGAGTGTGTCTCTCCATAACATTTGTATGTGTGTATATATAGATATGCTTATACGAAGGCTACTCCACTTCCATCCGGATTGGGCAATAAAACGAACTCGGAGAATTTTTTTAAAACATTTTTCTCAACTCGTAAACTTTTTTTTAACATGGTCTCCGCCAATCGCAACACATGTTTTGGTCTTACGGATCCATTTTTGGCAATACTTCCGAAAACGCCGATTTTGGAAATAATTTGAGTCGTTCGCTCACTCCAGCAATGAGTTTCTCTCGAGTTTCAAAGTTCACTGCACTCAGTTCTTTCATCTTCGGGAACAAACAACAATCGCATGGGGCAAATCTGCCAAATCGCTGAAACAAGTCTGTGACAGTCATTTTAGACGGAGCATCATCGCCATAAGTTTGTCAGCTCCTGCAAATTGTCAACAGCCCGACAGCCCGAGAGTGATGCAACATCATCACTCGACAGTCACGTGCTGACGGCACTGCATGGTGGATCACTCGGTGGAGCGTGCATCCACTTGCTTCTCCTCTGCATCCTGGAAAAACTAGGAGGCGAAAAATTATGAAAAATAATGTAGAAACACCCTACAGAATTACTCTATCGAGTCCGCATGGTCTGCACCCGCTGAAAAGTCCGGGTGGAAGTGGAACATCCCTCGTCTTATGTTTCTATGTGTGTAAGGATTGTGAGCAAAAGAAAAATTTGAACTTGGACTGCCTTGTGCAGACAATAAAGTTTGATTTGACTTGATTAATAGTATGATATCGAGTTAACCATCAAGATGTCAGAATAATGGATAGTGTGGTATCAATCTATCTCGATGTCAGAATAATTACTAGTATGATATAGAGTTGAACATCGACATGTCTGAGCTCATTTATGGATCGCCTTGCTTAATACTAAAGATGAACAAAGAGATAAAGTGCGGGACTCAAGAGATGAAGTAAGCGACGAGAGTGGTGTGACGAGAACGTTTGTATAAAAAGTTGGTTCTACGGAAGGGTGGGTGGTTGAGGGTAGGTGTATGTCTTTTTGTCTTTCAGTAACTACATCGTTTACGTGCACATAGCAGGATATACGGGATATAAAAGACGAGTGTGTGTTCATATATATATAGCAACTTTTAACAATCATCTAGGACAAAGAAGCTTCGCTGGTCTCAAAATGCTGATTTTTGCTTTGATTATCTTTGTGAATGAGGAGCAACGTCGGTGCAGACCGCTGTGTACCAGGTGATCCTGCAAGTCGTCGTACGGCTATGAGGGTAGGAAAGCAAGGAGGGGCACGAGGTATGGGGCTGAGGACTGCTCATCCACTAGTTAGTGTGCGACATTATCATGTGACCGTGACGTGTGCTTGCAAGCGTGCAGCCAGTGACGTGCGGCGCCGTGTGCCTGACGGTCAGCTCATCCTAGTGGGGGGGGGGGGGGGGGGAGTAGTTGGTTGTTTTTCTTGACATCACTCACCTCTACAGCTGCCAGGCTCTTCCTTCCGTCTCCGTAGCAACTGATGTTGGATCTCGCTCTTTGAATCTGTTCTGCTACCAAACCAAAGAAGTCTTGTAACGCAGGTTTGTGCTGCATGGCCAGTCAGTCACGCGCAGCAAGCGACTCGTGGTGTGGAACCGCCTGCCTACACCTTGTCACGTGCTTCACAAAGACGCTGTGCATGGCCTGCATCACCCGATGCTGCTGCTACCTTGTAGAGAGCTGTGGGAAGACTGGCTGGCAGTTGGTAGGACACGCCCACACCATGACATGACATGACATACCCAGACAACTTGACATACCCGCACCATGACATGACATGACATACCCAGACAACTTGACATACCCGCACCATGACATGACATGACATACCCAGACAACGTGACATACCCGCACCATGACATGACATGACATGACATACCCAGACAACTTGACATACCCGCACCATGACATGACATGACATACCCAGACAACTTGACATACCCGCACCATGACATGACATACCCAGACAACTTGACATACCCGCACCATGACATGACATGACATACCCAGACAACTTGACATACCGCACCATGACATGACATGACATGACATGACATACCCAGACAACGTGACATACCCGCACCATGACATGATATGACATACCCAGACAACGTGACATACCCGCCCATGACATGATATGACATACCCAGACAACGTGACATACCCGCATCATGACATGATATGACATACCCAGACAACGTGACATACCCGCACCATGACATGACATGACATACCCGCACCATGACATGACATGACATGACATACCCAGACAACGTGACATACCGCACCATGACATGACATGACATGACATACCCAGACAACGTGACATACCCGCATCATGACATGATATGACATACCCAGACAACGTGACATACCCGCACCATGACATGACATGACATACCCGCACCATGACATGACATGACATGACATACCCAGACAACGTGACATACCCGCACCATGACATGACATGACATGACATACCCAGACAACGTGACATACCCGCACCATGACATGACATGACATACCCAGACAACGTGACATACCCGCACCATGACATGACATGACATGACATGACATACCCAGACAACGTGACTTACCTGCACCAGGTGTACAACCCTCACTTCAGCGTCGTTGCTCGCTAGGATACAGGCTTCCTCCTCTCTGTGACGCTGCATGACGTCAAACTAGCGTATGACGTGTAGCGTTGACGCGCGCACACAGACACACACACACGTACAGACACGCACATAATGATGATGTTGATGATAATGATAAAGTTGATTTGTTTAAAGACAAGTGGACTGTAACATTTATTGTCTATGACGAGGTCAAGTTGATGTTAAAATAATAATTCCAGTACTATGAGTACATTACAAGCCTTCAGACATGGACGTTCTCACCTGCCACTAGGACAGCGGGAGAAAATTACTCTTCTATACTGGAGAGTTCTCTTTATTTAGAAACTTTGACTGAATTTAAAAATGATCATCATCATCGTCATCATCATCTGTTACTCAGTGTGCATACATGTATTTGAATTCATTCGCCCACATATATTATTGCTAATAAAATATAAACACATCGAAATGATCGTTTGTCTCAGATATCGTAGTTATTTTTATTTAACAGATAGTTAATTACCAGCATTACATTTGTCTTTTATAGCATAAAACTGACTGCTGATAATTATTTTTTTTAAACTTAAAAATATAACAATAACTTGATACATATTTATTGATGTAAAACGTATTTCTTCCTCATTTACCTGCATGCAAATGTTAGTCTACTTACTGATACTCGCACGTGTTCCCGTGTAAGCTCCTCGCACCTTTATCACTCAAATCTGTTTCCTGTTTGCAGCAGCACATCAAGGTGTTGTGACTGTCAGTTGTTGTTAGCACTGAGCTGGATGAGGACACGCCTGATGATGTGTGTGTGTGACTGTCACCATGTTACCTGTGCACCACACAGGGGTGTAGAAAGTGTCGATGTTGTTGTATATCTGGTCCTTGATCTTTGTTTTGTTTACCAGCCACCGTAGGTCGTAGCTGGTTGCAACTACACCTGCTTTTGTGAACTGCTGTAGGAACATCTCTTTGGTTGACTGAGTGGCCAGGACTTAACAACAACAACAACAACAACAACAACAACAACGACAAGAAGGGGAATTTATAAAGAGCAATAAGCAGGGTTGTCCATGGGACATATTTTTCTATCCCGTCCCATCCCATCCCATGGCAATTTATGCCTGTCCCATCCCGTCCCATCCCACGGGATGTTTCCCATGGGATTCCCATGGTATTAACAATCCTATGGACAACACTGAAAACCACTTTTCGGCTTTTGTTCTATAATTCCTGCTACTTCACATACAATAGATGATTCAGAGGAAAGATTTAAATCCTTGATGAATGAAATAACAGTAAATTTATTTTGCAATATCAAGTATCGACTACCATGGGAAATACAAATGTGTGCTGTCCCATCCCATCCCATGGGACGTTTCCCATGGGATTCCCATGGGATTCCCATTCCTATGGACAACACTGGCAATAAGAAAGGTAAAGTCATTTCTCTGAACAAGCTAACAAAATAATAACAAAGACATAGAACAAGATCACACAATAGTAACACAGATGTAGAACAAGTTAAGAAGTAGTCACAATGATGTAGAACAAGTTAAGAAATAGTCACACAGATGTAGAACAAGTTAAGAAATAGTCACAAAGATGTAGAACAAGTTAAGAAATAGTCACAAAGATGTAGAACAAGTTAAGAAATAGTCACAAAGATGTAGAAGGAAGAACAAGGCGAGGACTCGCTGCGTGCCGCCAGTAAAGGGAGATGACTGGAGATGTAAGGCTAACGACCCCAGAGAATAAGCTAGTGACATGAGAGAATACTGGGACGATATCGAGTAATCTTGAGAATATGAAGAAATGTTATCACATGAAACTACTAGAGGGTGATCATCACTTCAGTTTACTCAAGGCAGCTCACTGTCGCTGCCGAAGCGAGTGAAGTGGGCGGAATGATCGAGTGCAGCCTATAGATCTAAACAGTTGCCTCTTCAAAATAACATTTTATAAATAACTTTATATACATTATGTACCGTCCTGTTGCCAACCAGAAGAAGAAGAAAACGCAGCGGAATTACATCTTAACATGTAAACGTGAAGGTCCAAGACTTTTATCCAAATCGAAGCACGACAACAAAACAGAAACAAAATCAAGGGGAGGCGATCCCCTCAGCCTGTTAGGCCAAGGGACACAACTCTCACATCCACTTGTCATGGTGAGTGGATAACAATCCAGTTTGAAATGTTTTGGGGCAAATTCTTGAGGACAGTGTGGGGACCAAGTTCACACGGCACGTCTGGACAAAGCAGAGATGCGATCTACAGATTGCTCACACGGCCATCGACATTCTACCATTCCCACTAGTCTTTCTCTAAACCCCCCCCCCCCCCACAGCACATTTCTCTAAGGCTCAGTCAACCAAAACAACAATCTTATTTCTGAGTCTTTCTGCTCTGTAGGAAACAAAGGGAAAATAAGAAGTATTAAGACCTTGTAAAAGTGAGTATAACTCTGCTTTTGGTCTATCTCATTGTGTATATTTGTCTTTCTATTCACTTCATTGTTTTCCAGAATAGTTTTGAACCATTTATAGAGGTTTTTATTTTATCTATTTCCTTCCAATTATTCCAAAATCTTGCTGGCACTTATTTCACTCGAATTTTGGTAAAGGTGTCCCACACCCAGCCACTGAACACACGTTACTCCTCGGTTGAAGAAGTTTGGTGGGGCAAATGAGAGAAACACAAACTCCTCATCGTACACAAAACAAAGACACCTGTCACACCAGTTTGTCACACCAGTTTGTCACACCTGTCACACCCACTCCAACACCTCACGACGGCAAACGCCCCTGGGTGGGTCGGAAGGAAAGGGAAAATACTCGGGCTCCCCAACAGATTTCGATGCTTCACGGTAGTTTGTTCCACTACAGTTCCACTCCACAACAGTTCCTCTAAAATCATTTCTTTAATCTTTTTAATTTCTTTCTTCGGTATTTCACATTTCTAGAGTTTAAGTGTTAGGCTGAAAGTGAGTTAATCCTTATACAGTTTAGTTTGCGGCGTTTACAGTGAGTCAAATTCAACAAACACAAAAGTTTACCTTGTCTAGGCAAGGAACGAAGTTTCCCCACTGCATTCCCTGGGTCATGCACCAAAACCCTTGACGTCATACCTAACGGGCGGTCTTGTGAGAGAGTTAGCTCACTTCACTCACAAAACGAAATGGTGTCGTGAGCTGCCCCGAGAACATCCCGAGCACCTGCTACTTACCACACTTACACACACACCATTCATACTACTCAGGCAAGGAGAATGCTTGTGATTCCTGACAGCGTGCTTTGTCAATCAAAAACAGGAAAATGGAATGATCCACAATGGTCCACAAGGGTCCACAATGGTCCACAATGGTCCACAAGGGTCCACAATGGTCCACAAGGGTCCACAAGGGTCCACAATGGTCCACAAGGGTCCACAATGTCCACAATGTCCACAATGACAGAAGAGTTGTGATGGAGGCGCAGAATCCGGTACAGTCAAAATTCCAAACAAGATGGCAAAACGAAGAACAGGAGACGGGAGTCGTTAGTGGAAGATGTTTCTTTAAGAAATGACGCACCACAAACACTGAAGAACATTCCGAACGGCGTAACAAACATCACAGACGAGGAGGAGACAACAAACATCACAGATGAGGAGGAGAAAACAAACATCACAGATGAGGAGACAACAAACATCACAGATGAGGAGGAGACAACAAACATCACAGATGAGGAGACAACAAACATCACAGATGAGGAGGAAACAACAAACATCACAGACGAGGAGACAACAAACATCACAGATGAGCACAAGAAACCAAAACTCGATGTACATCCGAGTACGAGACAACACGACAGACAGCTGGTCCCCTCTAGCTGGTTAGGCGAAGGAACGTCACAGACACACACACACTCGCGTACACAAACACACGCACACAGGTACACACAGACACACTCGCGTACACAAACACACGCACACAGGTACACACAGACACACTCGCGTACACAAACACACGCACACAGGCACACACACACACTCGCGTACACAAACACACGCACACAGGCACACACAGACACACGCACGCTCAGAAACACACACGCAAACACAGACACACATGCGTGCTACTCTCTCTCCGCCTTGTCCTGTGGTACACGTGGACAGGTACGCACGCGGTCTGTCTACTACAACTGACCTTTCACCCTTGATCTTGCTAGAGAACACAGTTCATGCTTCATCTTGATGGCGCATGCGCTTTGATATGTAGACACAGCATATGTATTTGAGCATTGCAACTGAGAGTGTGCACCCGGTATCACGGTAGCTTTCTGTGTGGTGTCTGTGGTAGTCTCGTTTGTTGTGTGTGATAGTCTCGTTTGTTGTGTGTGATGTCTGTGATAGTCTCGTTTGTTGTGTGTGATGTCTGTGGTAGTCTCGTTTGTTGTGTGTGATAGTCTTGTTTGTTGTGTGTGATGTCTGTGATAGTCTTGTTTGTTGTGTGTGATAGTCTCGTTTGTTGTGTGTGCTGTATGTGATAGTCTCGTTTGTTGTGTGTGATACTCTTGTTTGTTGTGTGTGGTGTCTGTGGTAGTCTTGTTTGTTGTGTGTGGTGTCTGTGGTAGTCTTGTTTGTTGTGTGTGGTGTCTGTGGTAGTCTTGTTTGTTGTGTGTGATAGTCTTGTTTGTTGTGTGTGGTGTCTGTGGTAGTCTTGTTTGTTGTGTGTGGTGTCTGTGGTAGTCTTGTTTGTTGTGTGTGATAGTCTCGTTTGTTGTGTGTGATAGTCTCGTTTGTTGTGTGTGGTGTCTGTGGTAGTCTTGTTTGTTGTGTGTGGTGTCTGTGGTAGTCTTGTTTGTTGTTTTGTGTGTGTGATAGTCTCGTTTGTTGTGTGTGGTGTCTGTGGTAGTCTTGTTTGTTGTGTGTGGTGTCTGTGGTAGTCTTGTTTGTTGTTTGTTGTGTGTGATAGTCTCGTTTGTTGTGTGTGGTGTCTGTGGTAGTCTTGTTTGTTGTTTGTTGTGTGTGATAGTCTCGTTTGTTGTGTGTGGTGTCTGTGGTAGTCTTGTTTGTTGTGTGTGATAGTCTCGTTTGTTGTGTGTGGTGTCTGTGGTAGTCTTGTTTGTTGTGTGTGATAGTCTCGTTTGTTGTGTGTGATAGTCTCGTTTGTTGTGTGTGGTGTCTGTGGTAGTCTTGTTTGTTGTGTGTGGAGTCTGTGATAGTCTTGTTTGTTGTGTGTGATAGTCTCGTTTGTTGTGT